>NW_007726967.1:175309-177082 GCF_000696425.1 Galeopterus variegatus
AAACGCAAAGGACATTCTTGGGGGGGAGGGGAGAGAGGGAGGAGGGTGGGAGGTGTCGGTGACGGGCCATAATAATCATATACAGTGTATATTGACAAAATTAAAAAAAAAAAAAAAAAAAACTCCAGTAAATTCTTTATAATTAACTAAAATATGAAAAAATAAACCTAAATATTCTAAGTGATTTTAACACAATTATTTGACAGTTACTCCAAGTGGAATACATCCTAAAGACAAGAACTGCAAAAAATTTTTAACAGATTTTAGCATTCATAATTGTTGGTAGATTATTCATATTCTATTTCTGAGTATGTTGTATATATCTGGGATAAAGCAAAAGACTGTATATATATAATTTCTGATTCTATCATCCTTAGGGTCCTTGAGAACTGAGATCATTCATGTATGAAAAAATAGATGGAAGTTAGAAAAGGTTTATTAAGGGCCGGCCCCATGGCGCACTTGGGAGGGTTCAGCGCTGGGAGCACAGCGGCACTCCTGCCACGGGTTCGGATCCTATATAGGAATGGCCTGTGCGCTCACTGGCTGAGAGCGGTGCGGGCAACACCACACCAAGGGTTGCGATCCCCTTACTGGTCACGAAAAAGACAAAAAAAAAAAAGGTTTATTAAAAACTTTGGAGAACTGAGCTTATACTGGAAGTATCAATATGAACTCATGATGATTCTTTTCTTAAAACAAAAAAAAACCCCTAGATTTGTCAATCTGAAAAGCATAAAATCAAGTGGTAATTAGCACCTTAATTGAGAGGTTTTTCTCTTCAAATATAATTTCTTATAAAAATAAAACCCTGAGTTTTCTGGAAAATGAATGATTCCAGGGCTGGGGCAGGAAATATATCAAATGAGCCTGGAACAGCTTGTCACACCAGATAGCAAAGTAGTTATTAAATGCTACCAGAATTGTATCAGAAGGACTCACTAATTAAAGATTCTTTACTGACTGAAGAATCTCCTGTTGGAAAATAATGGGACAATTAGACCATCAATAAGAATAATAACTGTAATGGACTGAAACACATCAAATATGTTTAAATTCATAAGTTCAGAATGATACTAAAACAAAACAAAACAAAGAAACTAATTGGTCACTATTATTGTAGGATACTAGGGAACAATCTAATTTTGCAAAGTGGTTAATGAATTAAGGGAGAGAATCAAACATTTACGCTGTCCCTGTATGAACTGTACTCTTGCGGAATTAAACAGAAGAGAAAGTCTCTTCACAGTAATAGTTCATCAAAGTAATGAAAATGAACTACTCAATCACACTATCAATATTTTTCAATTCTTAACTTACTAATGGATCTAAGCACTTATTTAAGAATGTTAATAACACAAAAGAGAGAAAATCAAACATTTTCATTATGTCCTTCTTTATAAATATAGTGTATGAGGTAGTCTGGCCAGGAAAAAAAAAAAAAACCCTGAATCTGGGCAAGGTCAGCATATTTCAGGCTGTGGGAAACTCCATAAGTCAAACAATCCAGTGTCATCAAAAAATAAACAAGTAATATGAGAAAATATGGAGGGAACTATGCATAGAAATTGATTCAAAGAGACTGAAAATATATACCAAACAATAGATCTGGGAGGGCCTTGAGTCTTGATTTTTTTAAAAACTACAAGGCATTGGGCCGGCCCGGTGGTGCACTGGATAGTGCGCCACTTGGGAAGCGCGGCGGCGCTCCCACCTGAGGGTTCGGATCCCACATGCAGACCGGTTCCCGCTCACTGGCTGAGCGAGGCGCGG
>NW_007726967.1:177347-189705 GCF_000696425.1 Galeopterus variegatus
AAAAAAAAAAAAAAAAAAAAAAAAAAAAAAAAAAAAAACTACAAGGCATTGTATAATAAAATACATTTCACGTGTGTAAGATAATTAGAAATGGTAACATGTACTCAATAGTTGATGTCATTAAGGAATTATTCTTTAGAGAATGTGACTCAGTTTGATCCCCCTCCAAAACAGATTCAGAAGCAAGGATTCTAGGGCAAGTAGCTTGTTTGGGAGGTGATCTCAGGGTACCAACAGAGAAGTAAGGAAATGAGATGGGGAAAGGAAGGAATCCGATAAAAGATGCATTATCAATCAGGTTTTCATTGCGCTACTGGAGCTCAGTGCCGCTCCAGTGTACATTACACCTCAGAGCTGTCTTAACTGAGGGGTGAAAGCTGGGGTTTTTATCTACCAACCTCCTATCTGAAATTGCTTGTTGGCTGCTGCTCCCAGGGGCCTTAACTCACCAATACTCTGGCTTGCTCTACACACAGGCCTAATGTGATCCTGTATTCAGATAAAAAAAAAAAAAAATCAACAAAGCCTCAGGTGATTAAGCAAGATGCTTTGGCTTTAGAGGTAAATGCCAAGGGGATATGGAAGAAGTGTCAGGAGCAGTTCCACAGTGCATTAAAGATTATGGTGAATAAAACAAAAGATTTCTTCTTTCAAATACACCTACCAAAATTTTACAGATAAAATGATATGATATCTGGGATCTGCCTTAAAATAACATGAGGGGAAAGGACTAGATGCAACTGTAAATAAGACTAGTTTGGTCAGTAGTTAAAAATGTCTTAACAGGGAATGAGTATATGAGGTATATTATATTATTCTATTTTCACAAATATTTGAAACTTTTTATAATATAAAGCTCAAAACAAATGTTAGATTTGTCATTTCTCAGTACTATTTTAGAACCTGCCTAACGAATACTATCTTCTACTCATATTTGTTAAATGCAATTGACAGTTTACTTAGAAAGCTAATGTGCCACAGGCAAACATATTAGAGCATTCACAGTGTTTACCTTTCCCAAAAAGGCTAAGTAGAAAACTTAGGTTCAGAGAAGTGACACAATTTATAGGAATAATGGGGTTAGTGAAAAGGAAAACATTCAAAACAGGTTGGTCTCATCTAAGTCTTAGTATTTTCTCTATACCATCTTACCCAAGATAGGAAATTGTGTATATGACTATATGCCGTATGTTCTTTTCTTTATATACCTCCACCCAATGAAAAAAGTTGTTATTATACCCTAGTCCACGGACAAAAAAACACCCACTTGCAGTTACCTTACTGTGGACATCAGAGTCACTGTCAAAGGTGAAATCTGTTGGACTTCAAGGCTGGTATCACTCCTCTAACATGCTAAGCAACCTCCCTGGGAGTAGAGGTTGCATAAGTATAAGCCCCTGAGAGGAGGTATTTGGAATATATTTGTGTCTGGCCTTACTCACATTTATTTGTGATTTTCCAAAGCCATACCATGATAGTTATTGTTCTCAAATCAGAAAAATCATCAAACTATACAGGTTATTAATTACAGAATGTCATTGCTGAAGTTACTTCTTATTGCATATAAAATTGCTTAGTGGTTCATATATAATGGTCAATATCACTAATCATCAGACAAATGTAAATCAAAACAACAATGAGATATCATCTCACCCCAGTTAGACTAGCTATTATCAAAAAGACAGAAAATAACAAATGCTGGTGAAGATGCAGAGAAAGGGGAACGCTTTTACATTGTTGGTGAGACTGTAAATTAGTGTAGTCATTATGGAAAACAGTATGGAGGTTTCACAAAAAACTACAAATAGAACCACCATATGATCTAGCAATCTCCTTTATTTAATTTATCCAAAGGCAAAGGAAAGGAAATTTGCATACCAAAGAGATATCTACACCCTCATGTTTATTGCAACAATATTCACAATAGGCAAGAGATGGAGATATAGAATCAACCTAGGTGTCTGTCAACAGATGAATGGATAAAGACATGTGGTACATTTACACAATGGAATACTACTTAGCCATAAAAAAGAATGAAATTCTGCCATTTGCTGCAGCAACATGGATGAGCTTGGAGAAAATTATGTTAAGTGAAATAAGCAAGGCACCAAAGGAGAAATACCACATGGTCTCACTCATGTAGAAGCTAAAAAAAAATGTTGATCTCATAGAAGTAGACAGAGGAATAGTGGTTACTAGAGACAAACAAGGGGAGGAGTGAAAGGGAAATAGGGAGAGGATGGTCAGTGAATACAAAATTGTAGAGAGGTAGGAAGAATAAGATCTGGTGTGCTAGAGCAATATAGGGAGACTATAATCAACAACAAATTATAATTTCAAGTAGCTAGTTGAGGGAATGTTGAATGTTTCCAATACAAAGAGGTAACGAATGTTTGAGGTGGTGGATATGCTGAATACCCTGAGATGATCATTGCATACTGCACAAATGTACCCGATATTATACCGTACTCCATAAATATATACAATTATCATGGGTTAATTAAGAAAAAGTAAATTAAAAAGAAAAATATATTCTGAGACAGAAGTAGATTAGAGGTTACCAGAAACCATGGGGAAGGAATAATGAGAAATTATTGCTTAATGGATACAGAGTCTATGTTTAGAATGACAAAAAAGTTTTGGAAATAGATAGTTGTAGTTGTTACACAGCATTGTGATTTGTAATTGTAATTAATTCCATGCAATTTTAGGTGTAAAAATGCTTAATGGCAATCTTTATGTTATACATGTTTTACCACAATAAAAGAATCACTTAGTGTTTGACCAACAAAGTAAAAATAAAACAAAGCAGACGAACCAAAACAAAAAACAATAACAAAGTTTTTAAAAATTTTTCATTGATAAAAATCATGTTCCTGGAAACAAATTTTGGTGGAATCCTATCCCTTTTCCCATGAAATGTTTCACAACAAAAGAACGTTTAAAAAGATAATCAGGAAATCACAAAAATAAAGTATGACATAGAAAAATCAAAGGATTTCAGTAATATCTATAGATATGCAGTTTCTTTTCCCTTCCCAAGAAAAATAATATTAAATCACATCAGGTATATCCATATGCAGAAGAATGAAACTAGATATGCTCCTCTCACCATGTACTAAAAGCAACTCAAAATGGATCGAAGACTTAAGTTTAAGACCTGAAACTGTAAAATTACTAAGGGAAACTATAGGCAAAACACTTCAGGAACTAGGTCTGGGTACAGACTTTATGAACATGATCTTGAAAGCACAAGTAACAAAAGAAAAAATAAACAAATGGGACTATGTCAAACTAAAAAGCTTCTGCACAGCAAAGGAAACAATCAACAGAATGAAACAACAGCCTACAGAATGGGAGAAAAAATTTTGCTAACTATGCATGTGACAAGGCATTAATATCAATAATATTCAAGGAACTTAAGCAATTACACAGTAAAAAACCCAATAACCCAATTACAAAATGGGCAAAGGAGCTGAATAGACATTTTCAAAGGAAGACATACAAATGGCCAACAAGTACATGAAAAAATGCTCAATATCGCTAGTCATCAGGGAAATGTAAATTAAAACTACATTGAGATACCGCCTCACATCAGTTAGACTGGCTGTAATCAAAAAGATGGTGAATAACAAATGCTGGCCAGGGTGTGGAGAGAAGGGAATGCTCCTGCACTGTTGGTGGGACTGTAAGTTAGTACAACCACTATGGAAAACAGTATGGAGGTTTCTCAAACAACTACAGATAGATTTTCCATACAATCCAGCCATCCTGCTTCTGGATATATACCCAGAGGAATGGAAAACATCATTTCGAAGGGATACCTGCACTCCCATGTTCATTGCAGCTCTGTTCACAATAGCTAAAACATGGAACCAACCTAAATGTCCATCAATAGATGACTGGATAAGGAAAATGTGGTATAGATACACCATGGAATATGACTCTGCCATAAAAAAGAATGAAAGTCTCCCATTTGCAATAACATGGATGAGCTTAGAGAATCTTACGTTGAGTGAAATAAGCAAAGCACAGATGGATAAATACTGCATGTGTTCACTCATAAGTGGGAGCTAAGAGAGAAAGAAGGAAGGAAAGAAAGACGACAGTAGTGTATTGGACTTGCAGTGCGAGAGAATATATGTAGGGATACAAAGTGGAGTGGGGGCAGGGGGACAGGGAGGGAAGTCAGGGATAATTGAGGGAATAATTGGGTGGGGGAGATGGGGTACAATTGCAATTTGTGGTAATGGGCATGCTGCCAGTATGGACATCTAGGGCACAAGGGGGGACAAACAGCCTTTTATCTCATGAATATTCATAACCAATATAAATAAATAAATAAACATAAAATTCTATATTTTTGAAGTTAATGGAAATACAAACAGGCCACTTTACAAATCTTAACTTGTAGCTAAAGGTCTAACCTAAATGAATCTGTATAAATAATAGGAGGAAATGGTAAATGGACATGAAAATCAACAACGTTGTATGTTGATAAATTAAAACAAAAAAACAGTTTTATAAAACCAGGATAATCGAAATCAGAATAAATAAATACAATGAGCTACACGCAATAGACATTTAAAATATTAAGTGCATTGTTAATGTCTTTTTTGATAATCTTTTACAAAACCAAAATTGAAGTATATATCCTTAAGCCAACGTAAGTCTATGTGCTAACAGACAAAGTAACCCGTGTATGATTTTCTCATTAATTAGAATTTCTATTCTAGCTTTTCTCTTTTCCACGGAGCTGATAGGGAAAGTCATAAGAACAAAAAGCTTAAGCACAGAAAATTTTTTGCACATGGACCAACGAAAACACCCACTAGCATTATATGTTCACACACAAGTTGCCAATAGGTAGTATCTTTCAACGGTACTTAATTTTGTTGCATACCGCATTTTCTTTTCTTTGCAGTCAATGAACAAGTAAAAATATAAAGTATAGAAAATAAAATTAGGGTTCTAGTCATTTAAGTGTTTTGACCCAGGCCTTGCAGTAAATTGCTCATGAGATTTTGAAGAAATTATTAATACAAACCAGAAAGGCATATTCAATTAGTGAGAATCAGCGCACACTAAAATGCACTGGAAACTGAATAGGATACAGTAAAGCCTTCGTTACCTGTAACCCCAGGTGGAATGATCACTTTTGTTCTAGTAAGTAGTTTCAAAATTAGCCAGTAATTAGTTCTGGCTTTGGGAAAGAAACATATGAAGTTATATCTTTTTTCATCTAAAGAAGCATGAAACATTTGCTTAAATTTTTCATTTCTGTGATATTACTAAAACATTGGTCATGGGAGTGATGCCTCTGGATTTCTTACTGTGGGTGCCTATTTATTAGAGGGTATGATGTACAATCTTTCATATTGTTGAAATGTTTAACATAATTATGCATATTCTGTTTACAAAGCCATGCCATAAAAAGGCAGTAATTAAATAAACACATGGAAGAAAGTCATCATCTGAAATTATAATAAATAACCATATCTCTAAATTTAATTGGATATTGAATAGATTCTTAAAAACCTGGGTATTATTTTCCTAGTCATGTATATATATGAGGTAATCAAGATAAAATGAGGTTGTTAGGGTGGAATCAAGTATAACTGGTGTCCTTATAAAAAGTGGAAATTTGGAGCAGACATGCATGCACACAGGGAGAACAGCATGTGAAGATAAAGGCAGAGATTGGGTTGATGCTTCTACAAGTCAAGGAACAGCAAAGATTGCCAGCAAACCACCAGAAGCTGGAAAAGAGGCTTGAAACAGATTCTCTCACAGACCTCAGATGGAACTAATCCTGTTGGCAACCTAATCTTGAATTTCTAGGCTCTAGCACTGTGAGAAAATAAATTTCTGTTGTAGCCACCCAATTTTTGGTATTTTGCTGCAGTAGCCCTATCAAATTAATACAAAATAATTTATTCATATTTCCTAGTTTTATACAATGTCCTTCTGTTCAGGATTCCCTCTTATATTTAGCCATCATGTCTCCTTATGCTGTGCTTGGCTGTGACAGTTTCACAGACTCTTCTTGATTTTGATGACCTTCACAGTTTTGAGGAATAATGGTCAGGTATTTTGCAGGATGCTCCACTATTAGCACTTGTCTAGTGTTTTTCTCATGAGTTTGGTGGCAAAGAGCACAGAGGTAAAGTGTCATTTTCATCAGATCAGAGCAATATGGGTTTTATAGGCTATTAACGTGATTGATTAATCACTATAAATCTTGACCTTGATCAACTGGCTGAAGTTGTTATTTTTGCCAGGTGTTTCCACCATAATGTCATGCTTTTTAATCCCCCTTTCCATACTATACACTTTGGAAGGAAGTCGTTCTGCATTACTCACACTTAAATAGTTGGAATTTATGCTCCTCCTCCTCGAGGGCATAGTATGTACAGAAATTACTTGGAATTAATCAGTATGAAAGATTTACATCTTTTTTTCTATTTATTTATTTATTTATTTAAACGTGCGTGTGTGTGTGTGTGTGTGTGTGAATGTGTATATATATTATGGAAAGAGAGAGAGAGAGAGAGAGAGAGAAGAGGAGATTCACAGACATTTATTTTATAATTTGGATTATAATCCAATACTACTTTATTTTGTAGCTCAAATTGTTGTAACTTCTAACTTTGGCCATTGGAGTTCTTCAAGTTGGCTCCTGTGTGTCTTTGGGAATCCCCATTCATGTTTTATTTTATTTTTTGTTTTTCGTTTTTTTCATAACACTATTATGTATAACAGTAAAAACTGGAAACAACCCCACTGTCCATTAACAGTAGAGTGGTTAAATTTATTGTGTATATGAATACAGTAGAATAGAGCAATGGAAATAAATGAATTACAAGTCTGTGGACATGGGTATATCTCATTAACAAAATGTCAAGCAAAAATGCAATTTACAAAAGAATATTACAATAGGTTCCACTTATACAAATTAAAGAACCAATAAAAGTAAACAATATCTTAAAATTAGAAATACAAGAAGTAAATTTATAAATTAAAGCAAAAGAATGATAACCATAAAATTTAAGATAGGGATTTTCTCTAAATACAGAAGGAAGGGGGTGGAATAAAAAGAGGGTCACACAAGCAGTTTAAGAGTATGGTGATTATACATATTGGTTTGACCAGTCAGTCCTGGTTTGCCTGATGCAATCTAGTTTACTGATTTTCCTGGTATAGTGACTACTAGCACTCTCACTCTCAAAATTGTCATGCTTTTGCTAATAAATTATATGTTCATTCTTCTTGTTTGTTTGTTTGTTTGTTTGTTTGTTTGTTTGTTTGTTTTGGTGGCTGGCCAGTATGGGGATACAAACCTGGGACTTTGGTGCTGTAAGGCTAAATTTGTTTTTCTTTAAGTAACTTTTTTCCCCCTTAAACTGGATGGAGTGTGCCTTGAATTGAATTGTATCCCCTAATGTCCACATATTAGAAATTTAACCCCCACTGTGACAGTGTTAAGAGGATGGGAGGACTTCTGATTAAGATAATGGAATAGATGGTACCTAGCATCACCTTCTCCCACAATCAACCAATCTACAATGATTAAAAAGCAATGGCTGCCAAATTGGGGCCATTAGAGCTCAGGGGAACTGGAGAAGAGAACTACACAGCTCATGAAGGCAGGAGAAGCCATGATGACAGAAAGAAAGTATCACTCCAACCATTCTGAGCCCTGACCACTTCAAAACTGGCCTTGTGAGCAAATGGAGTAAGAGCTGGCAAAAGCTTTGGCTGTGCTCTTTGTATGAAGCTGCTTGGAAGCTGCAGGGAAGAAGAGGGCCTTGATGGCCCCCAGGCCAGCAAGACCAGTAACAGGGTTCCTGTAGACCCACATAGGAGCAAGGGGCCACAGGTAACTGAAAAAGGAACCACTCAGAGGCTGGTGAGCCATCGCAAGGGACCAGGGCATGGCTTGTCCCATGGGAAGTGTTTGGAGTGAAGTGAATGGGGGAGACAGGCCCACCAGTGGAATACTGGGGCACAGCATGGAAAGTTGATCTGTCCCCCAATAAGCACAGGACCACTTAGTGGAGACTGGTCAGGAATATAGAACTGCAAAGGGTACAGTTTTCTGGAAAGACTCAGGCCCAGACCAGAGTTTCCACACAATCCAGGTGTACCAGACTTTGTAAGGAAGTTCTTACAAGGTCAACAATTAAAACCTGAGCTGCACAAAAAGCCTTCTCCAGAGAATCAGTAGCAAAGCAGCAATTTAGCCGAACCACAGGGCTCAAGTTCTGGTTCCCAAAGGAAGTTCCCCCATTTTAGAAGTAAACAAATAACAACAAATTTGTTCCAGTGCAGAGTTTAAGTGGTGGGAATAGCAAATAATACAACACAGAACTGAAAGAAAAAACAAAAAAACCACAGATCAGTGACAAAGTTCTGACATTAACCAGTAAAGGCCTAACACCACCAAAGAACACCTATAAAACCTAGAAGGACTGGAAGTGTCCCCCAGTCTCCCAAGCTGGGGTTGGGGGAAGGCCAAGGACCTCAGCCATGACCCCCAATGTCCACATCCAGCCCAGTGATGAACACCTGGCCACCACTGGAAGTGCCTTAGGATCCCAAGCCAGGATAATGGGGGGCCAGGAACCTCACACATGCCCCCCTGATATCTGCATCCAGCCCAGTGACAGCCACCAGGCCACTGTCAGAAGCACCCCAGGGTCCCAAGCCAGGGCAGTGGGGGAGCTAGGGGCTCGGCCACACACCCCAAAACTTGGCATCCAGCCCAGCCATGACCAAGCTGCCACCAGAAGCCCCCTGGCTTCCCTTCATGGAATGAAGAAGGTGCCACAGGCCTCAACCATGCCTCCCACTTTTTTCTCCTGCCACCCTATACTTCTCCCTCCCCCTCCTCTCCAACTACTCCACAACAGCATCTTAAAAAATTTTTAAATGTAAAAAATATAATAAACTAACTAACTAAATAAATAACAGCTTGCCATAAAAAATTTTAAATTTATAAAGTTTTTTCTAAATGTAAAAGGATGAGTAGAAAAATTATGGATAATTGTCAGATATCTAAGAAAACAACTGACTTTATTACAGAGAACTCAAATGAAGCAGATAAAAGAACACTATGGCAATTCATTAAAATTCAATTATCTTAAATAATAAAAAAATGTATAACCTAAAAAAAAAATAAAATTAATTAAATTAAATTATATAAAAATGAGGGTGAGAAATCCTATTATGGTAATTGAAAGATGGGGCCTTGAAGAAGCGATCCGTTTGTGAGGACCCTGCCCTAGTAAATGGAATATTAAGTTTATGGCTTAATGGTGGTAATGGGCATAGTTCCAAGAGCATTAAAAGGAGAGTGCATGAGGAGCTCTCTCTCTCTCTCTCTCTCTCTCTCTCTCTCTGCTCTGCCATCTTGCAATGTGATACCCTGTGTCACTGAGGTCATCATCAAAGAATGCCTTCACCAGATGTGTTCCCTGGACTTTGGACTTCCCAGCTTCCAAAACTGTGAGCAATACATTTTGTTTTCTTACAAATTACCTAGTTCTAGGTATTTTGTTATAAGTATCAGAAATGGACTAATACAGGGGGTATATATGTCTTCATTGTATCATTCTTCCTTATATCATATATTAACATTATAAATATTCATTTGAAACACATGAATAGTCAACATTTAATAATGTAATTTTAAATTGCAGCCAGTGACCACACAGCAAAACAACAACAACAAAAAAATCTTTATGAAGAATAGATGTAAATAGGATCTGAATGAAATTCTTACCATCTGAGTAGATGTGGAGATAAATAACATACTGTGTGCCTGGCATTGTGTTAAGCTCTTTACAGATTTTACTTCATCTTTATAGCATGGCTTTTCAGTCGGGGATATTATCTCCATTATACAAATGAAGAATTTGAGGCACAAATACCGTAAATAACTCAGACAGTTATATCATGTGTGACAGAGCAGAATTTGAACCCAAGCAATGTGACACCAGACTACATAATTTTAACTACAATGCCAAAGTCCATGACAGACATTCTTAACCTTTTCACATGTATGGATCCCTTTGGTGGTCTGGTGATGCCTATGTAGCCCTTTTGAGAATAATTTTTTTTAAGTGCATAAAATATAATGCATAGGATTATAAATGAAACCAATTATACAAAATACAGTAATCAGGCTGGCTGGTTTGCTCGGTTCGTTAGAACGTAGTATGATGACACCAAGGTCAAGGATTCAGTGCTGGTACTGGCCAATTGCCGAAAAAAAAATAAAAAATAAAATAAAATACAGTAATCAAAAATTGAATAAATGTGCAGTATACATGTGCTTTTCATTCATGCATCAAGTAAAAAAATCTAGCAGAGGGTATAAGAATATCTATAATTTTGAAGTAATAAATTCCCATTGTATTTTCAGATATATATATAACTATAGTAATGTGATAGGAAAATATATGTGATTTTTATATATGAAAGTCACCTGTACTTTTAATAACACTGTGGTTTATTGCCTCTGTTCACAATGGAAATAAACGCTAAATTTTATTTATTCATTTTTAACTTTTGCTTATTTTTTTAATTGAAATTTACTTAAAAAAACAAACAAGCAAAGAAAACATACTTCATTGTATGCATCTATGGGGTACCGCATTGAATATCAATACCTGCGTGCAATATGTGATGCTCAAATCAGGATAATTAGTATACTCAACAATAAGCAATGTAATCAGTTTTGAGGGTCCTTCTAACACTACAATATGCTGCAGGCCATTCCTTGTCCCAGTCTTAGAATTAGCCATTGTCCTAGCATCTCCAGTTCCTTTTATTAGAAACCAATACCTGGGCACCATGTGTGCTTGCTACTAAGATGTCACTGCTTTTAGGCCCTCTCAGCTGACAATGCAAAGAAATATATATATATATATATATATTTATGTGTCTTCGACCCCATACATGTACACATACCTATAATTATTTCTGTATGTAGCCATCTGTATACAAGGGGTCTTCAAAAGTTCATGGAAAGATTCCCATTAACTTTTAATTCCATTTTCTATGAACTTTTTGAGGTACCCTTATATTAAGCTAAACATGAGTTCTTACTGATATCTACACCACCAATCCATTACTACATGGACTATTCTACCCTTTTCCCCTTCTAATCTGTAAATTCACTCCAACAGTGATAAATCTTACTCTCACTATCCACCATTTCCTTAATTGTTCAATTCCACTGCACATGTATAATAGTATCTGAATTAGCTTGTACCTTGGTAGGAAAAAACTTTATCAACTAAAGTACAGTGTATATATGCTGTTCTTTTTGCCTTTAGTCTTAAAGATACCACTTTTATCCAAAGTTACCTAGGTCAGCATCTTTTACACAACTATCTTTAAAAAGATTGTTTTATACACTTGTATTACAGTTAGATCTTACTGTCGTACAATGCTCCCTTCTGGGATCCCCAAACTCCTAAATGATTTTTTTAAATTTGCATACACTGAGTTTTAGTCTTTCTGCTATAAGATTTTATGCTTTGACAAATGTAGAATACCATGTGTCCACCATTACAACATATAAAATAGTTAATAATTCTTTTAAAAAAAACTGTGCTTCACCTATTCAATCTTCCCAAGCCTCTAGCAACCACTGATATTTTTACTGTATTTATATTTATTATCTTTTCCAGAATGTTATATAATTGAAACCACATAATATGTAGCCTTTTCAGATCTTTTTGTTTTCTTACTGTTGAGTTTTAAGACTTACTTGTATATTTTGGATACAAATCCTTTATAAGATAAATGTTTTGTTAAGATTTTAAAATACAGTTCCAAAAGTTTAGGAGTGCTATAATTTGTAATGTATATCATGAACGAAATTTTAAGAAATAACGCTATAAAAATCAGTGGTCAACTCTTCAATAATTGCACTTTCTATTTGTATCAGCAAGAATGTTTAAAGGAAATATGCTCAAAAATAAAAATGTGATAAAGTTATATGACTTATAGAAAAATAGCTTTTAGACTAAGAAAACAAAGTTTCCACTTTTCTCATGCTGTACAACAGAATGAAAATAACATTCCAATTCCTTGAAGAGATAGTATAGAAAAGCTGAAAAAAGTTAAAGAAAATCGAAAAGCTAATGTACATGAAGCATATGGCACAGAGATTAACAATGGTTAGCCTTGATAAATATTTGCACATGGTAGTATTTTCACTTATTATGAACACAAATATTCATGTAAAAATACAATTTGAGGATATAGAATATTTTGCTTAACATATTTTATAATAAATAAAAACTGTTTCTATTATTTTTGCATCAAATTTAATTTCAAGTAAGTA
>NW_007726967.1:190304-191599 GCF_000696425.1 Galeopterus variegatus
ATTATTTTATTATTTAAATCTTAAATGAGAAATATCATGACCTTTTGTTTTAGGAATATTCATGTCAAAGGGGTTTTTACGATCATTTGTTATGAGGATTACCAACAAAGCAAATTAAAATTATTAAGTTCTTAATTCCTAAGGTTATTATTTCTTTTTTTACTATGTAGCAAAACAGAAAAGCTAGTAGATTGAATTTTCACCCACAGCCAACTTTCTCTATTCATTGTTTAATTGTAATGAATTGTGAAGAAATTGGAATTCAACTGATTTTACCTAAAATCGGCTAATTAATTCCTAGTATTATCAACTTGCCTTCAGCTCTTCTAGTTGGAAGTAAAAGACACAGTCTTAGAATAATTAGTTGACATGGGTTTATTGTAAATTGTACAAGGAAATGACACAAAATTAGCTCAATAGAGGCAGAGATAGCCCTCTACTGCCCATTATCATGAAGACTTAATTCCTCTATTTTTGTTTGTTTCTACCCATTTTAAAATAAAAACAATGATAATACTAAGACAAATTCAATTGCTAATATTTATTAAAGAAAACACTGTGTTCTTTGCCTTACATTACACCCCATTTAAGGCCTGAGAGCAAGCCTATCAACTCTACTTCTCAGACCAGAAAACTAAGAATTAAAGAAGAAACTTGCCCAAATAGGCAGCTAGGAAATGGTAGACCCAGGCTATGAAACCAAGCAGTTTCCCTCAGGATTTCTCTCTCTTAAGTATTCTAATCCCAATTTCCTGCAGCATTACCAACTAATGTATCTTTACTCACCTTTATACCTCATGGCTTCTGAAGCAGGTGGTTTGGACTCATATATTTTGATCCTGCCCTTAATCTTTTTATCACCAGTGGTATAGAGTTAGTAAAAACAAGAGTAAAGATCTTACTAATAGTGTTTCTCTGCTGAGGAACACTCTCTTGACTTTTGCCTGAGTTTTCCTTATGTCAGGAAGACTAAAATATAAGATCATTACTAAAAATATTCTGCCTAATAAACATATGCCTCAAGGTATATCAGAGTACATATAATTAAATAACTAATTAACTCTTCTACTTAAATGAGAAGAGTAGTAGTATATACTTCATATGGTAGTTGTAAGAATTAAACGAGGAAATACCTGTGGAAAGTACTTGACACACTGACTGAAATACAGTAAGTACCATTAATGTTTCCCCGATCTTCCATCATCACAATCATCACCATTATCACTATCAGCATCCTCATGCTAGTCTGAGTTCTGAATCAAGTGAAATTGTTTATATATATATATATATATATA
>NW_007726967.1:192621-207045 GCF_000696425.1 Galeopterus variegatus
GCCTGGGTTTAATCCCCTCCAAATTCACCTTGCACTCCAAATTGACCTCTCACAAATTTTCCTTTATAATATCTCTCCTCTGTTCAAAACCATTAATGTTTCCTCATTTATTCATGGAAATAATTTTTAAAAGTCCTTCGTCTGGCATTCAGCATTATTCATAATCTTCTCTGCCTGTATCTCTTTTTTTTTTTCCTTTTTGTGACCAGTAAGGGAATCGCAACCCTTGGCTTGGTGTCACCCACACCGCACTCAGCCAGTGAGCACACCGGCCATCCCTACATAGGATCTGAACCCGCAGCGGGAGTGACGCTGCGCTCCCAGCGCCGCATTCTCCGGAGTGAGCCATGGGGTCGGCCCTGCATTTATCTTTATAACATTCTGTTAATAAAAGAGATAAACAGTCTTACATTGTGATATCTGATCTTTTTTACAAGCTTTTTGTTCAATCTGTCTCTGAGAAAATATGCAATTACACATTATTATTATAACTTCCACTTTCCCTTTTCCCTCATTTTCTGTCTGCTGCTTTCCACTGACTACTTTGAGGAAAACTAAGTACCAGCGTAATGGGTATTTTCACTAGTTGAGCCAAGTAACCTACAGAAGCCACAAATAAACAGAAACTTGTAACTGAATACTGTTCTTTCAACTTCTGAGCTAGATGTAAGAGAAATCACACTTTCGTGACTTTGGGCAGCTCAGTCAGGACTATTTCACCTGTAACACAGTGAAGGAATGCAGAAGTTGCTAATTGTTCTCACAAATAGTATCATTTCCTATAGAAAGTTTTTAAAGGAAATCTTAGTTTCTTCTTTCTTCTGGATCTCATTAGGTCAGTCTGATCTAAGTACAAACAAGCCTAGTCAGTACAAAAGATAAACAGCAAGATGGGAAAATGTTTTTGATGCCCAAGTATTAGGAATCTCACTGTCCTTCCTAACATTCCAATATAAAACAAGACATAGGTTATGAAGCAAGATCTTCTGTTATTCTGTGTTATTTCCTTTCTTCGATCAGCCACATATTATTTCCATTGCTATCCCTTCTCCTGCACCCCATCATGGCTTTCAAGGTCTGTTCTGGAATAAATACATTTATAGCCTATTACACAAGGATTTCATCCTGTCTGATGGACAAAACAAGTTGAAATGTAACTTCCTGCAGTAGGCAATTCTTACAAACGACCCATTCCCTGTTTAGGGTTGAGTTTCTTTAACAAGTCTTCCTGTAATAACAAAATCTTAAATGATGTGTGACTGTGATAAACAAAACAATGTTATACAATTAACATTAACAGCTCTGTATGTGCTAGAAGAATTTCATTAATATATTCAAAGCTTCTTCAAAAAAAGTCAGTTCTTCCTGATTATGAACAATTTTGAAGATAAAGGGGGAAATCCTTGAACTACCTAAATGAAGAAGTAACAGAAGTTAAATACCACACAATTTCGAGGAAGCAAACTTAAAAAAAAAAAGCCTATCTGTGAGTTTATATTAATATATCGATTCAGGAAACTAAAGCATTTCTACCCACTCTCTAAAAAGATGATGTCCTGAGCAAAATGAGATTAGTAATTCCATGTGATTTTTCTTTTGATATTACTTACTACCTTTTAAAAAATGCTTTCATAAACTTTTAAGATCAGAAGGAAAGAGTGTATATTCATATTTTCAGCAATCCAAATCAAAAATATTTTATTTTCCTTCTTTTATGGATTCTGAGAGGCGAGTTTTGTGAAAATATACCAATATGAAAAGGAATTTTAAAACTATAAAGCCAAAATAAACAAAGTGCCATCAAATATGGTGATAGATTTAAAGTATGGGTAGATTTGAATCCTATAAAGTTTGTAATTAGGCTTACATTATATCAGTATAATAATTTTCCTATCATGCTCTTTTAAGTTTTGAAAAAAATCAGATGACTGAGGCCAAATATAGTTTTTCGAAGAAGCTGTTTTACTCATTAGTTAACGTTACTTTCAAATCCCACAAAAATATTTAACTCAACAAAACAATACTGCTGAATATTGTGCTATATAGAGATATCAGATGTTTCACAACAAAATAAATGAAAAAAGACTCAGACTAGAACCCAAATTCATATGTATCTTCTCTAGCTTCACATGTATTCTAATCATAGTGTGTGGGTAGGTGAGGAGGCAGGGACGTTCCTCAGTGATTTTTTTTTTTCTTCACAAAGGGTCTATATAAGCATATAGAAGAAAACTTGATTTGAAATTAGACCTTAGGAAATTTATTTTATAATTTTCTTTTTCTTTTTCTTTTCTTTTATTATTTTTGAATTAATTAATTTGTTTAGATTGGTTATGAATATTCATGGCATACAAAGCAAATTGTGCCTACGATGTGATGGCCAAATTCATACTGGTGGGATGCCCATTAACACAAATTATGATTATACCCTGTGTCCAACACCCAATTATCCCCCCAATTGTCCCTGACCTACCTCCCTATCTCTCTTTCCCCACTCCACTTTGTATCCCTAGATATGTTCTCTCCCTGTGCAAGTCCAACACACCACTGTGGTCTTTCTTTCTTTCCTTCTTTCTCTCTTAGCTCTGACTTTCGAGTGAGCAAATGTGGTATTTATCCCTCTGTGCTTTGCTTATTTCACTCAACATGTTTCTCCAGGTTCATCCATGTTGTTGCAAATGGGAGAATTTCATTCTTTTTTATGGCAGAGTAGTTTTCCATAGTGTATATATACCACATTTTCCTTATCCAATCGTCCAATAATGGACATTTAGGTTGGTTCCATATCTTGACTATTGTAAACAGAGCTGTGATGAACATGGGAGTACAGGTATCACTTCCATATGATGATTTCCATTCTCTGGGTATATACCCAGAAGTGGGATTGCTGGATCATATGGAAAATCTATCTGTAGTTGTCTGAGGAACCTCCATACCATTTTCCATAAAGGCTGCACTATTTTGCAGTCCCACCAACAATGTATGAGAATTCCTTTTTCTCCACAACCCTGCCCACATTTATCATTCTCATTCTTTTGGATAGTAGCCATCCTAACTGGAGTGAGATGGTACCTCAAAGTGGTTTTTATTTGCATTTCCTGAATGCTGAGTGATGTTGAGCATTTTTCATGTGTCTGTTGGCCATTCATATAATTTCCTTCAAGAAATGCCTATTCAGCTCCTTTGCCCATTGTTTAATTGCTTTACTTGTATTTTTGCTGTAAAGTTGTTTGAGTTCTTACATATTCTGGATATTAATCCTTTGTCAGATGCATATTTGGCAAATTTTTCTCCAACTCTGTTACTTGTCTTTTCACTCTGTTGATTGTTTCTTTTGCTGTGTAGAAACCTTTTAGTTTGATATAATCCCATTTGTTTATTTTTCCTTTAGTTGCCTGTACTTTTGGGGTCATATTCATGAAGTCTGTACCCACTCTTACTTCCTGGAGTGTTTCCCCTATGTTTTCTTTAAGGAGTTTTAGTGTTTTGGGATGTATATTTAACTCTTTAATCTATTTTGAGTTGATTTTGGTGTATGGTGAGAGGTATAGGTCTAGTTTCATTCTCCTATATATGAATATCCAGTTTTTCCAGCACCATTTGCTGAAGAGGCAGTCTCTTCTCCAGTGTGTAGATTTGGTACCTTTGTCGAAGATCAGAGACTATAGGTGTATGGGTTGATTTCTGGGTTCTCTATTCTATTCCATTGATCTGTGTGTCTATTTTTATGCCAGTACCATGCTGCTTTGGTTATTATAGCTTTGTAATATAGTTTAAAGTCAGGTAGTGTTATGCCTCCAGCTTTATTTTTTTTTGCTCAGGATTTCTTTGACTATGTGTGGTGTTTTCTTATTCCATATAAATGTCTGGACAGTTTTTTTTCCATTTCTGAGATAAATGTCATTGGAATTTTGATGAGGATTGCATTGAATCTGTAGATAACTTTGAGTAATATGGACATTTTCATAATGTTAATTCTTCCAATCCAAGAGCATGGGATATCTTTCCATCTTCTTGTGTCCTCTTTAATTTCTCTCAACAGAGGTTTGTAGTTCCCTTCATAGAGTTTTTTCACATCCTTGGCTAACTTTATTCCTAAGTATTTAATTTTTCTGTTGGCTATTGTAAACAGGCTAGCTTTCTTGATTTCTTTTTCTGCAACTTCACTGTTGGAGTCTAGAAATGCTGCTGATTTTTCTGTGTTGATTTTGTATCCTGCAACTTTGCTGAAATCATTTGTCAACTCTAGGTGTTTTTTTGTAGAGGTTTTAGGCTGTTCAATATATAGGATCATATCATCTGCAAACAGGGACAATTTGACTTCACCTTTTACCATCTGGATGCCCTTTGTTTCCTTCTCTTCTCTGATTGCTCTGGCTAGTACTTCCAAGACTATCATGAATAGGAGGGGTGAGAGTGTGCATCCCCATTCAGGATGATAATAACAGTTGTCTTATCATATATGATTTTAATTGTGTTGTGATACTTTCCATCTATGCCTAACTTGTAGAGAGTCTTTATCATGAACAAATGGTGAATTTTGTCAAATGCTTTTTCAGCATCTGTAGAGATGATCATATGGTCTTTGTCTTTCCTTTTATTGATACGATGTATCACATTTATTGATTTGCATATGCTGAACTAACCTTGCATCCTTGGGCTGAATCCCAGTTGATCATTGTGCATAAGTTTGTGTATGTGTTGCTGTATTCTGTTAGCTAGTATTTTATTGAGGATTTTTGCATGTATATTCATCAAGGATATTGGCCTGTAATTTTCTATTTTTGATGTATCTTTGTCTTGTTTTGGTATCAGGGTGATGTTTATCTTATAGAATGAGTTTTGAAGAATCGCCTCTGTTTCAATCTTTTGGAATAGTTTGTAGAGAATTGGTATCAGTTCCTCTTTGAAGGTTTGGTAGAATTCTGCAGTGAACGTTTCTAGTCCTGGGCTTTTCTTTTTGGGGAGTCTTCTGATAACAGCTTCAATCTCTTTTATTGTTATTGGTCTGTTCAGATTTTCTATATCTTTTTGGCTCAGTTTTGGTAGTTTGTGTGTGTCCAGAAATTTCTCTGTTTCCTCCAGATTTTCAAATTTGTTGTCATATACTTGTTCATAGTTGTTTCTAATGATTCCTTGTATTTCTGAGGTATCAGTTGTAATATCACCTTTTTCATTTCAAATTTTTGTTTTTTGGGTCTTCTCCCCTCTTTTCTTAGTTAGCCTTGCACAGATTTGTCAATTTTATTTATCTTTTCAAAAAAACAATTTTTTGTTTCATTGATCTTTTGTATCATTTTTGGGGTTTCTATTTCATTTAGTTCTGTTCTGATCTTAATTTCTTTCCATCTACTAACTTTGGGTTTGGATTGTTCTTGTTTTTCTAGTTCTTTAAGGTGAAGTGTTCAGTTGTTTATTTTCAATGTTTCCATTCTTCTGAAGTAAGCATTTAATGTGATAAATTTCCATCTTAGTACTGCTTTTGCAGTATCCCATAGGTTTTGGTATGATGCGTCTCTATTTTCATTAGTTTCAAGAAATTTTTTGATTTCCTGTTTAATTTCTTCTTGGACCCACATGTCATTAAGTAGAATGTTGTTTTATTTCCGTGTGTTTGTATAGTTGCCAGAGTTTTGTTTGTTACTAATATCTAATTTTAATCCATTGTGATCTGAAAAAATACATGGAATAATTCCAATTTTTTTGAATTTGTTGAGACTTGCTTTGTGACCTAACATGTGGTCTATCCTGGAGAATGTTCCATGTGATGATGAGAAGAAAGTACATCCTTTAGTTGTTGGGTGAAATATTCTGTATATATCTGCCAGGTCCAGTTGGTCTAAGAAGTAGTTTATATCCTGTGTCACTTCGTTGATTTTTTGCCTGGAAGATCTGTCCTGTACTGAGCAAGGGGTTTTCAGGTCACTTATTATTAATGCATTAGGGCCTATTTCTTTCTTTAGGTCTAAGAGTGTTTGCTTTGTATATCTGGGTGCTCCAGTATTAGGTGCATACATATTTATGATTGTTATATCTTCTAGCAGGATAGATCCTTTTGTCATTATGCAGCTGCCTTCTTTAACTCTTTATGTTTTTTGGTTTAAAGTCTATTTTATCTGATATAAGAATAGCTACTCCTCCTCATTTTTGGTTTCCATTTTCATGGTATATCTTTTTCCATTCCTTCACTTTTATTAGAAAATTACTGGTACTTTCTGATTGTTTTCTGCCATTTATTTCTCACAAACACAGAATATTCAAAAGACAAATACAGCATATGCAGCTTCCTTTTTGTATACACATTTTGGGGATATCATACAGAGCTTTTTCCACCTACTCTTGCTGTTTAAAATAAAATTTCATAACATACATAACTATGTTCTGTGGTAGTAATTAGCTTGCATTATGTAGATTAAATCAGTGGTTTTCTTATCAGCTTTCAGTGTAATAGGAAATGCGTAAGGAAAATAACACATAGCTTGACAATATAAAATAAACACTCTGACAGCATTGACTATTAATTCCTGAGTTGTTTCATTATTTCCTTAATTTTCTACATTTCTTTAATAATACAAATTCAGGTTCAAGTCTTGGGTCAAAACTGACTGAAAACAGACTTTTTTAAAGATAAAAGAAAGTATATCTACAGAGTGATTTGAAAGCTAAAAGCAATGTGTATTTATTTAGAGTATTCAGAATAAGAACATCATGAATGATTCTGCCGTTGGGTGAGAAATCTATGCCTTCTGTGTTTCTATTGGTCCAATATTAGACAAAAATTAGGCAACTGAACGTATGTTGTAATGAATAACAATCAACAATTAGAAAAAAAAAGTAAAAAGATTGCATTAGGCTTTTCTACATTATTCTATAGCGATTCTACAACACATACTTTAAAGCTCAGGTAGAATCAACAATTTTCCCCATGTACAGTTAGAAAATAATTTATGTGATGTAACCAGATCATTCTAACTCTTAATATCAAAATTTTGTTCTATTTAATATAATTTCAACTTAAATTTTGTGGTTTTTAAATTTGAATTCTTTAGTAAATCTTGTGAATTCTTGATTTGCTATATTCAGGAATAAAGTGTACATATAAGTGTACATAGGTCAGCCACTGTGTAATTTTGAAAAGTTTAAATTAGTAAAGATGAATATGATCATGAGTTTCTTAATGCAAAATCAATGACTAATTCTTCTACAATATTCTATATTAACAGATATTTGAATCAAGTGAAATACAGTTTTATATATGTTATTCAAAAGATATTTTGATTTTCTTGTGATTTTCTAGTTAAACAACATCAGCAGGTTTTCTGCCCATTTTTTAAATTGGGTTATTTGTTTTTCTGTTATTGAGTTGTGAGACTTCTTCATAAATTTTGAATATTAATTCTTTATCAGATATGTGGTTGCAAATATTTTTTTCCCAGTTTGTAGGTTGCCTTTTCATTTTGTTGATTGTTTCCTTTGCTATGCAGAAGATTTTTAGTTTGATGCAGTCCAATTTATTTATTTTTGCTTTCATAGCCTGAGCTTTTGGTGTGATATCCAAAAAATTATTGCCAAGTCTAATGTCAAGAAGCTTTTCCCTATGTTCTATTGTAGGAGTTTTATGTTTTAGGTCTTTCATTTAGGTCTTCTATCCAATTTTAATTGATTTATGTGCATGCTGTAAGAAATATAAAGGTCCAATTTTATTTTTTCAAGTCTAATGTCAAGAAGCTTTTCCCTATGTTCTATTGTAGGAGTTTTATGTTTTAGGTCTTTCATTTAGGTCTTTTATCCAATTTTAATTGATTTATGTGCATGCTGTAAGAAATATAAAGGTCCAATTTTATTTTTACACATTTGGAAATCCAGTTTTCCCAGCACCATTTATTGAAGAGACTATCCTTTCCCCATTGTGTCTTTTTGGTGCCCTCGTCAAAAATTAGTTCACTGAATATATCTGCATTTATTTCTAGACTCTTTATTCTGTTCCATTTGTCCACGTTTCTAGGACCTTAACAGACATTTCTCCAAAGACATGAAAATAGTCAAGAAGTATATGGAAAAGTACTCAACATCACTAATCATCAGGGAAATGCAAATTAAAACTATTGTAATATATTACTTCCGACCCGTTAGAATGGCTATTATTAAAAAGACAAGAGATAAAATATTTTGGCAAGGGTATGGAGAAATGTGAGTCCAGTACATGGTTGGTAGGAATGTAGATTGGTGAAGCCATTATGGAAAACAGTATGAAGGTACCTAGAGAAACTAAAAATAGAGCTACCATATGACCCAGCAATTCCTCTTCTGGGTATATGCCCAAAGAAAATGAAATTACAGCCTCATAAAGATATCTGCACTGCCATGCTCATTGCAGCATTATTTACAATACCCAAAATATAGAAACAACCTAAATGTCTGTTGATGACAAATAGATAAAGAATATGTGATATATGTATAATGAAATATTATTCAGCCTTAAGAAAGGAGATCCTGCCATTTGCCACAATGTGGATGGACCTAGAAGACATTATGCTAAGTGAAATGAGCTGGATACAGAAAGACAAATATTGAATGAGCTCATGTATATGTGGAAGCAAAAAAAAAATTTCAAATATACAGAAGTAGAGAATAAAACAATGGTTTCCAGGGGTGGAGGAGGTGGGGAGGAAGGAAAAGGTAGAAGGATACAAAGTAGAAGACATATAGAATGAACAAACGTAGACACCTAATGTACAAAATGAAGACTACGCTAACAAAATTGTAATGTATTAGATATTTTTGTTAAAATAGTAGATTTTAGCTTCTTGTCACACAAAAACCTGAGATAATATATATGTTAATTTGCTTCACTGTAGTAAGCATTTTGCTATCTATATGTATCCCATAGCACCAATTTGTAAACCTCAAATATATGCAATAAAATTTATTTTTTAAAAAATCAATATCAGCAATTCATGGCATTGGGATTCTAATTTTAACTCAGAGAGGTAAAAAATTTTAGCGCAGATCTGAAAAGAGCATTGTTCCCACCACTGCAAAAAGAGAAAAATTGACAAACTTCAAATTAAATATTTTTGTTGAAATTAGCAGAAAACTGAGGTGACCAGACAGACAACTATCCTGAAATCTAGAGGGAAACACACTTGCAGGAAGAAAGGGCCTTGCCTAACTGAGACAGACACTGCCAAATGGCAAATAAGCTGATAAAAACTTTGAGCTAAATTCTTTGGACAAATTGTTGAAGGCTGAGTGTAGACTACTAGGAAAGCGTGAAGCCCCTGGGGCTACAGACATAGAAGATTCCAAAGCTTTAATGGGTTGTTCCTACAGAACCTCACCAGGGACGATCAGGTCTCGAGATCTGAGGAGGCACCACAACCATGGTGCTGGCTGTGCAAGAGGAACAGTAGCCACTGGCTAAGTTTACCAAGAAAATTCAAGACCCAGATAGCTTCACCGGGTCAATTCTACCTACATGAAGGGAAAAACAATACCAATTCTGCACAATCTTCTCCAAAGAAAAAAAAGTAGGAACATTCCCAAACTCATTTTATAAAGCCAGTTTTACCCCAATGCCAAAACCAAATAAATAAGCTTTGATTATAGATGACTGTAAACATAGACACAAAACTTCTGAACAAAATACTATCAAATCATACAGCAATATATAGAAATGATAATACATCATGACCAACTGGGGTTCATCCCAGGAATATAGGACAGAATCGATATTCAAAAATTAATCAAGATGTACTATATTAATAAACTAAATAAGAAAAGTTGTATGAATATTTCAATAGATGAAGAAAATGTTTAGAAAAATTCAATATCTTTTTATTTTTATTTTTTGTGAGAAAAAAATCTCACAAAGTAGAAGTAGAAAAAACATTTTTAACCTAGTAATTGGCATTAACGAAAAACTATAGCTAACATTGTACTTAATGGTAAGAAACTCAATACTTTCCCTATAAAATCAGAAGGAAGGAATCTTTTATTTTATTGCTTCTATTCAACATTGTACTGGAAGTCCTAAATGGTGCAATAAAGCAAAAATAAATAAATAAATAATAAAAAGCATACATATTGAAAAGAAAGTCAAAAAACTGTCACTATTTGAAGATGATACAAATGTCTTTGTAGATAATGCAAAAAACTCTACAAAAAATCAGCTAGGACTAATTTATAAGTTTAGCATGTTTTCAGTAAACATGCAAAACCCAGTAGTGTTCATTTATATCAGTAGTAAATGGTTTGTATTTAAATTTTTAAAAATTCCATTTACAATGGCACCAAAAAACGTGAAGTACATAGGTATAAATCTTACAAAGTATGTGCAGGATTTATAGGCTGAAAACTATAAAATATTCCTGAGAGAAATTTTAAAACACCTATATAAATGGAATAATATACAATGTCTATGGGTTCAAAGACTCAAAGCTGTTTAGATGTCAATTTTCCCCAAATTGATCTGTAAAATCAGTGCAATCCCAATCAAAATAGAAAGAGGAGTTTTCTGGAGAAACTGAAAAACCAACTCTAAAATTCATATGAAAATGCAGAAGATTTAGAATAGCCCAAACAACTTTGAAATAAAAGTACAAAGTTGGAGGACTAACTCTACTCTATTTCAAGATTTATTATAAAGCTACAGTAATCAAAACAGTCTAGCATTTATGTAAGATGGAGAAATAAATCAATGGAACAGAAAAGAGAGTGAAGAAATAGATCCATATGTGAACAACTGATTTTCCTTGAAGGTGCGAAGAATAGTCTGTAAATAGTGCTGGAACATTTGGATGTCAAATATGAGAAAATGAACTTTGATCCATATTATGCACCATATACAAAATTGACTCAGAATGGATGGTAGGCCTAATTGTAAAGCCTAAAACTATCAAATTTCTAGAAGAAAACAGCATAAAACTTTTATAGCCTTGAGTTAGGCAAAAATCTCTTAGCAATACACCAAAACCATAATTCATAAAAGAGCAAATTGATAAATAGGATTCAGTAAAAATAAATGAGAGGTGGGAAAGGGGCTAGTGAGAAATAAGTAAAGGGTCACAAAGAATGATGTTTTGTAATGATAAATATACTAATTATCCTAATTTGATCAACACACATTGTACACAGGTATCAGTATTCAACTCTTACCCCACAAGTATGTATAATCAATTATGTTTCAATTAAACACAAATTCTGCTCTTTGAAAGACATTATTAAGAAAATTAAAAGATAATTTCCAGACTGGGAGACTCCAACAAATTTCTTTCAGAATTGCACAGAATAGTAGGAAAAATATACTTAACACTGGAAGTGTTTAATATGGCCAAGTTTGTGGGGAGAGAGAAACAGAGAAAGGGAGAAAGAGAGAAATAACCATACCTCTCAAATAAAGAGAGTGTATTGTACTTATATTTAAAGAAACTTTACAAAAATGTCACATAATTTGCCACAAAAATATATTATAAAAATTTGCATAGAAATGTATATATCCCATATGCTCTGGTAAGTTGGAAAATAAATAATAGACATTTAGAAATAGTGACAAAAATAACTTTTTTTAAATTAATAAACATGCTTAAAAATTATTTAGCTCAAAGCTGAAGTTAAAATGTACAGACTAAAAACAAAGGAAAATCAGAATAATTTATGACAATACTAATAGAGGACAGCAAAATCTGTTGTTAGCAAAAAATCTGTGGCCGCAAAAGTCTTTAATTCTAAAAAAAATAAACAAAATACCCATTAGGAAAAAAAGCAACTAAATAAACTATTAGGAAATTAAATAAGGAATAAATTAAGGAAAAATATCTGGGATTAATGAAATAAAAAACCACTTGCATGCATGCACATGCACACAAACAGAATGTTTATATCCAAATATTGATTCTTTGAAAATATCAATAAAATAGAAGAACATTTGAAGCTTAAGTGTATAAGAAAGACAATAAAATAGCTAGAAATCGAAGTAAGAAAGGAAAATTAACTAAAGAATTATAAGAGACTAAGACATGTAACTCTTTGTCAAAAATAAAATGAAATAAAAGCCCTGAGGAAATAGAATAGATTATGTATACTTTTGTGTATATATACACAGACACATATTTATGTATATATGTATATACACACACAAATATATATATATGTCCAAAA
This sequence comes from Galeopterus variegatus, assembly GCF_000696425.1. Lineage (NCBI taxonomy): Eukaryota > Metazoa > Chordata > Mammalia > Dermoptera > Cynocephalidae > Galeopterus > Galeopterus variegatus. The sequence continues at coordinate 204,781 of NW_007726967.1, forward strand.
TTGCAATTGATCAAAGAATAGGTAAAAAACTTGATTAGTTCAATTAATACAGAAAAAAATCAGAAAGATGATTAAGGATCTATCAGTAAAGGGCACCAAACTAGTGAAAGAATTAAGAACAGAATTGACAGGAGCCAAGAAGACTGAGAGAAAAATAGAAGAAATGATTTGATGAGATCACAGATGGGTGAGGTTAGACGATTGAGCGTCTAAAACTTGCAACAATGGTCAATTTCTTTTAAGTGAGTAAGCATGGTACAGCCATGCCAAGGATAGAAAGGGAGGTCACTAAAGAGACATTCTTTAAAAGAATCAAACCAGAGTGAATTGTTTCAGAGTTCTTATCTGCAATCTATTATATTCGAGTATGTCCAATAATTATCCAGATGACATATTTGAATACATGAAGAAAACATCTTATGGATCTAACAGAGGGAGAGATGACTGCCTCCAACTTGGAGAATTTTTCATTTTTTTGTCCAGGAAATCAATTCAATCTTCTCAAGGTAGTAACTTTCATTAGATAAAGCTCTGTCCACCAGAAAGCTCTGTTATATGTGGTTCTCTTAGATTGACCTGAGTTTTCTTCCTTTATAGCTTTCATCTTCCACTTTGAATTTTCCTCCATGGAGCTCTTCAAATCAATAATTTCCCCTCTTCCAAATCACATATTGAAAGCAATATCAAACAATTCAACTAGTTCCTGATCCACCTAGTAGCCCATATATCCAATTTATGTATCCATACCTTGTCTACATAAAATTTGGAGAAACTTTGTAAAAAAAGAATAATAATAAAAAAAGCCTTGAATCTGTATTTCCCTGACAGCACCAAAGACAAAGCTGAAATGGACATAAGCTTTTAGAGAATCCTTTCTAAGCTCAGGTGATCTCTTCTTCCTCCTATTTTTTTTTTTTTGTGTGTGTTCCTATAAATCACCCATTTAATAATATTTTCTAAACCTTCGATGCAAACGGAAAAATAAAAAAAGCCTTGAATCTGTATTTCCCTGACAGCACCAAAGACAAAGCTGAAATGGACATAAGCTTTTAGAGAATCCTTTCTATGCTCAGGTGATCTATTCTTCTTCATATTTTTTTTTTGTGTGTGTGTGTTCCTATAAATCACCCATTTAATAATATTTTCTAAACCTTCGATGCAAACGGAATCAAGCATACCAATGACGAGTTTTTGGATTCCACCTTCTATTTAGATAATAAGAATAAAAGTTGTGCAACATCTCACCCATTCTGCAGAATTTGTCATTGAGATATTTTTTCAGTACTTTGAGAATATAATTTTTTTAGGCCCAGGAGTCTTATTATAGGAAATAAGTGTTCTCTTGCAAGTTCCCAGCATCAAGAGATTTCGAAAGTCAGAACTAGAAGAAACTTTAAAAGAAGTTCCACATTTTTTATAGAGAAATAGAGTAGGCCCAGGAGTCTTATTATAGGAAATAAGTGTTCTCTTGCAAGTTCCCAGCATCAAGAGATCTCGAAAGTCAGAACTAGAAGAAACTTTAAAAGAAGTTCCACATTTTTTATAGAGAAATAGAGAGCATAAGTCATTTTTCCATGTTTCTTACTAATTTGGAGCAAAATTCAGTTGTCAAATCATGCTATTTATACCTCTCATGTTATTTTAATCTCAAGGTCACTACCTTAGATGGTGACTTCTTTTTCTTGCTTTTGCTATTACATCTGCTTTTCTCTGCCTTAAAGTTATTTACATCTATTCATTCAGACAGAAATGCTAGCTTAATGACAACAGTAGTTAACATTTACATAGCTTTTATTATGTTTGGGGCATTGTTGTAACTGTTTACATGCAATAAGTTGACACAACAGCAAATATAGAGGTTAAAAATGGCTTGCCTACTATCACACAGCTAGTAGATGACAGAGCCGGAATTTAAACCCAGGTGGTCTAATTTTAGAGTCAGAGTTCCTAAATACTACAAAATTCCACCTCTTTTTTTTTTACCTTTGTTTTTAATAAAATTTATTTAACTATAAGTATATAACTGAATTTTTTTAAAATTTTTTTTGTCGATATACAATGTGGTTGATTATTGTGGCCCATTACCGAAACCTCCCTCCCTTCTCCCTCTCCTCCCTCCCACCCAACAATGTCCTTTCTGTTTGCTTGTCATGTCAACTTCGAGGAGTTGTAGTTGTTATATCTTCTCCCCCCCATTTTTTTTGTTGTGTGTGTGTGTGAATTTATTTATTTATTTTTAGCTCCCACCAATAAGTGAGAACATGT
>NW_007726967.1:207149-281437 GCF_000696425.1 Galeopterus variegatus
CAACCTCACCAGCATTTATCACTCAGAGTCTTTTGGATTTTAGCCATCCTAACTGGGATGGACAAAATACTACCTCTTGAAGCCCAGTTGTTAGCTGGTCAAAGTATATAATGAGCCACCACTGCTAAATAAATGTGTGTGTGTGTATATTTATATGTGTGTGTGTCTGTGTGTGTGTGTGTATATATATATATATATATATATATTTGTGTGTGTGTGTACACACACACACACACACACATAGAGGCTTTTCAGCCCTAGCATATACTATGCCTTTTACAAAGCAACAATATATATATATATATATATATATTTGTGTGTGTGTGTACACACACACACACACACACACGCACACACACACACATAGAGGCTTTTCAGCCCTAGCATATACTATGCCTTTTACAAAGCAACACCAACCTAACTTTCAAAACTGCTGAGCTTTCTGCCTCACTTTCTGGTCACCTTTGTCCAAGAACCTCTGATGTTCACAGTACCAAACTGCTGGTCCCCTAGATGCATTGCTATGTTCTTATAATCTGGCCCTTCCCTTCTTCAGCCTCATTTCATATCACTTTTCAATATGCATCTTCCTTTTGTAGGAAGAGTTTTTTCACTTCTTCCTTCCTCCAGCCCCACGCACTCCTCTCTGACTTTAACTCTGTATCCCAGGACTTCACTCACATTCCTGGTCTATTCATGCCTTTCCCCAATGCCTGGCAGGTCCTAGCCTACTCTCCATGCCAGCTCAAGTGTAAACAAATCTATGAGTGTTCCTTAATAAACCCAGCTTATTCTCATCTGCCGTTCGCACTGTTTTCACAGCTCATTTCAGTTAGACTTTAATCTTCATAATTCTCAAAATTTGCGATTGTACTTTCCTAGTTAGATTGCAAGTTAAGTGAGGGCAGAAATTGTTGACACACTTCTCTAACACCTAACACCATAATGAACTAAAAGAAAGTCCCTAATGAGAATGTATTCATCAGTTCTTCATTACAGGAATTCCAGAGAAAAGTATTCTTACACATATCTATAGTTAAATCATACCATATGACATGTGTGGTTAAGCCTTTGGCATACTACTGCCACTTGGTGGTGGCATACACAACAGAAATATCTCAAATATTTTTTCAACAGGGATAAATAAAAATTCCTTACAGTGTAAAACAATAAAATTAAATTTAAGCAATTGCTGAAAATAAAATATTCTCTGATTTCAGTCCCTCCTACTTCTTTTCCTTATTCTCTGTCCACATGAGCCGTCCTTTGGTTCTTTCAATTATCCATGCATGCTGTTTTTAAGCTCAAGGATTTATCACATTTCAGTTATTTTCCTGACATGCTACCTGTTACATGAATGCCTTTTCAATCCTCAGATCTTAACTCAAATATTACTTCCTTATATAATAAGATTTCCCAGATTTTCACTTTAGATAATATTTCCCAAATGTTTCATAATACCTTGTATTCTTCTCTCATAGCATTGTTAAAGTTCTATGTTAAATGACTGTGTTTTTATTTGATTAATGTCCATTTTCTTCACTATTTTTATTGTCCACAGTGACAGATACTTTTTTTTTAACTTACTATTACAGTCTCTGGCATATAGTAGGCACATATAAAGTGTTAGGAGAATAAATTAATGCCTGGAAGAATGATTATACATGGGAAGAAAATGGTATAAGAGAAATATGTGATATTTCAGCATTAATACACCAAAACAAAAACAAATATTATTTCTTCAAAGCGAATCACCAATATCTGGCCCTAGGAGATTAATATTAATCAGACTTGGCTGTTTTAAAATTTCAGACTCACTTTAGTCTGAACATGTATTGAAACCTTTATCATCAATTTTAAAACATGTGCAAGGAAGCAAACTAGTTTTCTATTTCAATATTTTGTTCTCCTAAGGTAAATATTATTGATTAGTATTTAAGGATCCCATGTATTTTAAAAGTCCAATCATTCAACAACATATTTGCCAAAGGGATCTGCACATAGAGATCTGATAATATGGGGATCAGTCACATTTTAAAATTATTGTATAATATACAGAAAATATGACTGCAAATAATAAATCATGTAACTTTGTATAATTCTTTAAAAAAAAAAAAAACCTGTGATTTTTAAAATGTGGGGAGTACACTGCACCAAATGTAGATTTTGTAATTTCTTGGAATTAAGTGTTCCCATAATAACTATCTTTTTATAAACCTTAGTAATCCAGGGAGAAACATGAATTATAAATATCACTTTAGGAAATGTTTAATAAACTAAATGATTCCTTCCTTCCCTCCCTCCCGCCCTTCCTTTCTTCCTCCCTTCCTTCTTTTATTTCTTTCTATAGAGCAGAATAAATGCCTATGTTCCAGGAAGCACCTGATTCAATTTGCACATCTTGCTAGGTTTGTTCAACAAGTAATACCTATCTTTTTTTTTTTTTTTTACTGAAGCATAAATAATCATACATATGTTGGGGTACAGTGTTAACTACCATTACTTGTGTACAACATGTGATAGCCAAACAATATTATTAGCATATTCATTATTACAAATCGTAATTACTGAAGCATAAATAATCATACATATGTTGGGGTACAGTGTTAACTACCATTACCTGTGTACAACATGTGATAGCCAAACAATATTATTAGCATATTCATTATTACAAATCGTAATTATTCTTTGAGTCCCTTGCCCAATATCTTCCCAATCCCCCTCTCCCTCCCCACCTCCAACCTCTGGTATACATAGATCTGCTCTTTCCTTCTGAAAGTTCAGTGCATTATTGTGGTCTTTTCTTTCTTTCCTTCTTTCTTAGCACCCACTTGTGAGTGAAGACATGCAGTATTTCTCTTTCCATGTCTGGCTTATTTCACTTAATATAATTTTCTCCAAGCACATCCATGTTTTTGCAAATAGCAGGATTTCATTCTTTTTTTATGGCTGAGTAGTATACCATTGTGTGTATATACCACATTTTCCTTATCCAGTCATCTGTCCATGGGCATTTAGGTTGGTTCCATATTTTGGCTATTGTAAATAGAGCGGTGGTGAACATGGGATTGCTTGTATCCCTTTGATATGATGATTTCCACTCCTTTGGGTATATAACCGGTAGTGGGTTTGCTGGGTCATGTAGCAGTTCCATCTGTAGCTGTCTGAGAAAACTCCTTATTGTTTTCCATAATGACTGTGCTAATTTACAGTCCCACCTACAGTGTAGAAGAGTTCCCCTTTCTCCACATCCTTGCCAGCATTTTTTATTCTTGGTCTTTTGAATAATGGCCAGTCTAACTGGGATGAGATGATATCTCAGTATCTAATAATTTAATATCAGATGTGTATCCACGGGCATTCATTGTGAGTATAGGATGCCAGGAGGGCAGACTTCTTAATTAATGCATGATGTTGCTCCTTTCTAACAGTGATATCTCCCTCTGTCAGTCTCACAACATTTTGAGAATCACTGATCTGATAAGGCCTACCTTAGACTGGAGCATTTTCTAAAAGATGAGGATGTCTACATGAGATAGAACCTGATTTAAAATCAGCCCACGCATTTGATGAAATCTGTTAATGATGTTGGTTCGTAGCAGAGTAAAAGTTGGAGTGCTCAGTTGACTGATTAACTAAAAACAAACAAACAAAAAATAAAACTTGAATGTGCAAAGCATGCCTAAGATAAATTCTCTGGTATCCCAGTAAGTTAACTGGTAAGCATAGACTACAGACATCTCCCTATAACCACATATACAGCTAGTTTCTGAGCATGAATTTATATAGCTTTTGTTTTCTTTTTTGAAAAAAGATGTTTAGGATTTTCAATACACCCTAATTTTCTCCATAATGATAGCAAGTTTCAAGTTAACCTAAAAGCAAGTTTTCTCTTCTACGATCAATGAAAAGATTAGTTTCTTGGCAACTCTGGTGGAGTAAATTACCTCAAATAGAGCAAACTGTAAAAAAAATAACATTTCAATACCTTCCACCCAATTTTCAAAGGGAAGTTTGCTTTTATTCCCCAGAAGAAAGGTGCTTTTATTCAGTAACTATGTTGCACAACAGTTTAAGTAAAAATAATTTCTCTCATGGCTGCAGGTGAAGAGGAAATAATTTACTTTCATTTATCCTGAATTGTGGTAATGTTAAGCCAGTATTCCCTTACCTCTCTTCCTGAAAATGGTTATTTCTCCTGATTGATTTTCTATTAGAATGTTTTTCAACTCTAGCTGTATAGTAAGCACCTCCAGGAGTTTTTAAAAATACCACCATCAGAATCCCAACACAGACAAATTGAAACCAAATTTCTGTATCTAGGACCTGGGCAGCTATTGTTTTTAAAACTTACCAGGCAATTCTAAGGCACAGTGAAGGTTGCAAACTATTAATGCAGTGTTTCATCTGAAAGAAATTAGTCAAAGCCAAACACTGAGGAATTAAGGAAAAATAGTAGATAAAATTCGGAATGTTCTAGATTTAGCTCCCAATTGGCTCAAGAAGTCCTATTAAGATACACTTCACCAAAAAGTATTTGTGAATTTCTGTTGTGGGTCCAAATATCTCGCTTTCTTCAGAGGCCGGAGGGTATATTTCAAAAAATCAATTATAACTTCAGAGGAGGGCTATTTCCCAAATCAAATAATGATTAACTGGAACAGGACCAGGACTTGGAAGCAGATCTTATTTGCCTATCATTACCTTTATGACAAAATCAATCATAGTTATGTTCGCCTGGGACATGGAGATCACATTCACCAACACATTACTGTACCAATCTCTTTATGAAAAGGATCAAAAACAAAAAGTAATAAAAAAAAGTTATATGATTAAATAGAAGAGAAACTACCTTAAGAAAAAATTGAAAAAATCTTAATATTAAACCTCCAAAGATGACACATCTCAAAATTTCACTGCCTCCAAAATCTAAAAAATATAATTGCAGAAAATGAATATATGAGGATACTTCAAAAACCTCATGAAAACAGTGGTGTGTTGAACTTGCAGAGGGAGAGAACAGATGTAGGGTTGCCAGGGAAAGGCGGGAGGGACAGAAAAGGGGCATCGCTTCAAAAACCTCATGAAAACAGTGGTGTGTTGAACTTTCAGAGGGAGAGAACAGATGTAGGGTTGCCAGGGAAAGGCGGGAGGGACAGAAAAGGGGCATCAGAGAGAGGTTGGGTGAGGGACTAATTGCAATTTGAAGTAGCGGGCATGCTGATAGCATTGATTTGCTCACCACAACTTGGGCACATATGTTGACAGTCAGCTCTTGCAACATGAATATGTATAATCAACAAAAATTAAAAATTAAAAAAGTATATAAAAGTAAATAGAAACAAATATGAAACTATAATTTTGAAAAAAAAGTCTGTGAAAAAACAGAATTAAAACATAATATAAAATTTTCCACGAACTTTCTGCAGACCCCTTCCCCATATACATAAATGCAAAAATACAAGGCCAAAACAAAACAAAACAAAAGCAAAAACAATCAAAAATCTCCACAAATACACCAGAGGCCATCAATCCAAAAGCTGGAGGCCAAAGAGAGAGGCTTTTTCTAAATATTCTATAAGCCCTGTTTTGACTCCATGCAATTTATAACATCCCATAGGGAGAGAGAAGTGATTAAAAAACATCCTTTAAAAATCCAACTAAAAATCCTTGGTTGGAAAGTACATAGTGGGAAGCATGGAGGCAGCTTAGTACCAACTTCCAAATACCTTAGAAAAAATTGAGCTTCCTGATTTTGGTTTTCCTGCTGGGAGTAAAACAGAGAGAAAAAGCAGAAACCTTTAAAATACCCAGAGTCAATATCCCATGCATAAACAGAAGTTGTGTTAAACAAGAGTACAGAAAAAGAAATAAGAGGTTTCTGGGTTAGTAAGAGTTAGGAGAACATGCTAACAAATCTCAGACCCACTCTGGACTCAACACAGGGGCCTAAAATCACACAGACAATCTCATTTTCCTTTTACACTAATGTAAGATTGGAAAAGACTTTTGGGGGAAGCCAGAGTGGAAAACGGGTTAAAAAACTCTTAGGCAGCTGTTCTCAAATAAACGCCAAGACTCTAAGGTTCTGCACCAAATTCATAGGTGCTACTTGAAGTCTGAAGATATTCTGGCATAGATGAGAATGCATCATCTGTCAAATGAATTGGGTTCTAGGACATTGATAGATAAGATACAATTCAAAGTTTCTGACTAGGTTTATACCTAGTCCCAGCTGATTCCCACTCCACCCCACCATTGGCAATCCCCTTTTCTCAAATACACAATGTCATGCACAGAGGCCAGCTACAGCTTTGAGAGAAGATAAGTAGAAGTCAGACAGAGGAAGAAAGCAAGAATTTATAATAAAGTTATATAAACAATAATGACGCAAATAGATAATGTGGGATAAATACTCCAAGTTAAAGATGAGCCAAGTGGAAAATGTCATAAGCTCTATTTTTTTTTTTTTTCCTTTTTGTCTTTTTCCGTGTCCGGCAATGGATCACAACCCTCAGTGTCGCCCCCACACCGGACCGGGACCAGCAACGGGATCGCAACCCTCGGTGTTGCCCCCGCGCCTCGCTCAGCCAGTGAGCGGGAACCGGTCTGCACGTGGGATCCGAACCCTCAGCGGCGGGAGCGCCGCCACGCTTCCCAAGCAGCGCACTATAGCAGTGCGCCACCGGGCCGGCCCATAAGCTCTATTTTAAAAGAAAATAAAAGGGTAATTAACATTCAAAATTGTAATAGAAAACATGATTCTAACACATCAATATCTCAAAGGCAAAAATCATAAAACAGTAAGAGATGAAAACTGAAGGGTAAGAAAACAAATATAAGACCAATGCTACACTATTACTGAATTAGTAAATATACCAGATGCAGAAAAGAGAAGAATGGAAAGGCAAAAAAAAAAAAAAAATATTTACTGACAAATAGGAAAAAATAATACCCATATATTCAGAATGAAAACCAAAAATAAAACAAAGTAATTAAAGCAAACAATAAAAAGACTATGGGTATGCAAGTTAAGCAAAGATTACCAACCAAAGGATAATTGAAGTTTCTGAAACAGCAAATCCAATTAATGAGATTTAAATGCTTTCAGAAACAGGGGAAAATTTCCCCGAAATAAAGGAAAGAGTGAAAATAAACATGAAAAAGCATAACATTCTCTAGGGAGAAAATCTGATATAAAACTGCCAACAATTTAATAAACCTTGATTAAGTAATTGAAGTTCAAAGATAAAGTTTACAACATCACTTACGATTAGAAAAATGTCAGGCAAGCTTCAGATAGCTCTATAAAATGTAAATGCAGGAGACATTAGAACAATAACTCTGAAATTCCGAAGCAAAGAAAATTTGACCCAGCACTGTTGTGCCAATTAAGCTGACATTCAAAATAAAAGTTACAGCTCACATTTTAAAATATTTAAAAAAAAATCACCTAAGAAATATGGCCCCAATAAGACTTTCTTGAAGAAAACAATCAAACAAAAAACATTATAAGAAAATATTAAGGGAAGAAGAAAGAGGAAAGAGGGTGTGGTAAACATAATAATAGCGCCCAAAGATGTTCATTAATCCTAGGAAACTGTAAATATGTTGTGTTACAAAATAATAGGTAGAATAGGAATTTGCATATGTGATTAAATTAATGGTTTTTAAGATAGAGAAATTTTTCTCAGCTATCCAGGTATATGCAGTGTAATAACAGGTGTCCTTGTCAGATGAAGGAAATTCAAAGAAGGAATTGTAAGGAAGAAAGCAGAGGTCAGAGTGATGCATTACTGGCTGGAAGTGGTTCATGGACTAAGGAATGTGGGCAACTTCTAGAAGCTGAAAAAGTCAGGAATGGAATCTCTTCTCGAGCCCAAAAGGGACCAGCCCTGCTAACACCTTGACTTTTGCACAGTGAGACTGATTGTGGACTTCTGGACTCCAGAGCTGTAAGATAACACATTTACATTTTTGTAAGCCCCTAAATTTGTTATAATGCGTTAAAGCTGTAATGGAAAACTAATACAGATGGAAAGCCATTCAGATGCATTAAGTTTTTAAACTTTCTTTGAAGAAAGCCAATAGGTATTGAGTGCATAAATGAATCGAGAAACTATAGTTTCAATCTATTTTGTAAAATTAAACTTCATAATTTATTTTATCTAAAGTTAAAACAAAATAATTAAAAACAAGAAAATAAGCAACAAATTCAGAGGTCAAATGGTATCTGGCACTAAAAGACACTTAAAAGTGCTTCATTTGGCAGCACATATACCAAAATTAGAAGGATATAGAAAAAATTAGTATGACCCCTAAACAAGGATGGCATGAAAATTTATGAATTGTTTCATATTTGTAGAGATGGGGGGCAGGGGGGTAGAATGAGGTTGGCCAAAGCATACAAAATTACAGCTAGAAAGGAGGGATAAGTTCTAGTGTTCTGTAGTATTGCAGGGTAATTATTGTTAACAATACTTTATTCTATAGTTTCAAATAGGTAGAAGAGAAGATTCTGAATGTTCCCCACACAAAGAAATGTCGAATGTTTGAAATGATGGATATGCTCATTACCCTGATTTGATCTACACATTGCATACATATATCTAAATATCACATTACACCCCATACAAAGGTGCACACACATATACACACATATTCATGCAGATCTAAACTATGAAAGACAGACATAAAATAATAAAACAAAAATAGCAAAACATTGAAAATAGAAGAATCATTAATAATAGAGCACACAAATAACAGAATTGCAAACTAATATATGCATTGCATTATTCATTGGTTAAAAGAAAAAAATAATATATTTTGTAAAAATAATCAAATTTTATATATTGTATGAAAGAAATGTATTAAAACACAGTGATTGAGAAAATTTAATTGTAAATTTATGAATGAGGATATATCATATAAGTGCTAATATGAGGAAAGAAAAACAACATCTCAGTAGATACAGAAAATGCATTTGAGAAAATGTAATACCCATTCATAATTAAAAACAAAGACACTTAGCAAAGAAAGGAAGAGAAGGGAACTTTCCCAGATCTGATAAGTATCTATGAAAACTCCATAGAAGATACCATACTTCCTGGTAGAATATTAAATGCTTTTCCCCTGAAATCTGGAGGAGGATAAAAATGCTTGCTATTACCACTGCTACTCAACATTGCCCTCAGGGCCATAAGTGAAAAAGAAATAAAAATTATAAGAATGGGAAAGAAAGAAATAAAACTTTCATTATTCACAGATGATACAATTGTAAATGTAAAAATTATGAAAGAATCCACATATAAATTAATAGAATTAATTAGTGAATTTAGCAAAATCATTAAACATAAAGGCAACATACAATATTGATTGTATTTCTATATATAAGAAATAAGAAAAATGAAAATAAAAATGTACTATTTTTCTTAGAAGTGTAACAGAGCAGATATGGATGAATGTAACTAAAGAAAAATCTTCAAGAGTTCTACAGAAAACTTCACTATAACGTAAATGAAATTAAAGAGAAATTAAGTTCAAGTATATATTATGTTTTGCGTTATAATATTGCATATTTAAAAATGTCAATTATCCAAAAATTGCTGTATGTATTCAAGACACTCCCCCAAAACCCCAGAGTCTTTTTTGAAGAAATTGGAAAACTGATTTTAAAATTCATGTAGAAATGAAAAAGATTAAGAATAGTTAAGTTCAGAGAAGAACAAAAGCTGAGGACTTACACTACCATGCTGTGTTTGTATAGAGCTGTGGTAGCTAAGACTGTGGTGTTGGCACAAGAATATGAAGACAGACCAAGGAACAGAATAGAGATGCCAGAACTTATAGTCAATTAACTTATGACAAAGGGGACAGTGCAGTACAGTAGAAAAAGTTTGGTCTTTTCCAAAAACAATATTTAAGAGTAAATAATGAACAGTTTCAGAAGTCTGTGTGAATTTATTTATAATTTTCACGTAGAAGTAGTCTTTTTTTAACCAAAACTCAAAATACAAAAAACATGAAGGAAAAATTAGGTAAATGGGACCATGAAAGTTTAATTGATTCCAAAGAGAAGAATTGTAATTTTATGGCGGAGAAATCTGACAGACATCATACAGCTACACGAAATACCCAAATAATTCATCACTCAGAGAAGAGAAATGAATCAGGGCACCATTTCTGCTTATAAGCAAATGGCTTCTCCACAGAAGAAAAATGAAGACCTAAGTCCCCTAAGTATTCAATGACATTGTTGTTATTTGGGGAGGAATAATCACTAAGCTATTTAGGCTATCATTCAATAAGCCAAAACTTAAAATATTGAATAACATTTTAGAGTTCTACAAGTTATAATATAACCATTTAAGTATGTGAGTATATTTGTCACAAAACATTTTAGTAGATCAAGAGGCTGCCATTTCTACTTTTATTCACTTATTACATGTATTTAAAAATATGTTTTAGTTTTTCTAGTAATTTATTTCAAGTTTACTAAAAAAATCACTTCCATAACCTTATTTCCCCCAAACTGATAGGAATTGCAGGATTTCTTAGAAGGCTAAAATTATGAAACCTCCAATGCATCTTTAAACATATTTAAGACACTACTGCCTTATTAAATTGACAACTTCTTGTAAAGATTTTTTTTTTTTTCCTAATGAGAGGAGAAGCAAAGAAACTTCAATGGCCAAAACAGAAAAAAAATGAAAGACTTCTTAGAAAGTAATCCCATAGACAGGCTTAAACTCATGGTTATTGATAGTGTCTATAAAATATTTAATAGATCAATTGAGTGATACAATCTACACAGGTTCTCAGTTACTTGTTAGCTTGGTTTTGGTCCCAAATTAATCCTTCAAAATACTGTTCTGGGCCAGCCTGTGGCTCACTCAGGAGAGTGTGGTGCTGATAACAACAAGGCCATGGGTTCGGATCCCATATAGGGATGGCCGGTTTGCTCACTGGGTGAGCGTGGTGCTGACAACACCAAGACAAGGGTTAAGATCCCCTTACCGGTCATCTTTAAAAAAAAAAAATACCGTTCTAAGAGGCTGATTTTTATAGATACAACTCAGACATGAAAACTATCTTTTTTTTTTTTTTTTAACTTGCTGTCACAGTTGAGTTGTACAAAGCAAAGTACCCATTCTCTTCTCTTATATGCATGTAAGGCCTTGTGATTTGCGATTTCACCCTTGCCTTTTGAGAGCAACTCAAGTCCTACGTATATATGTTTAGATACATGCACATTAGGAGACCAGATCTATATTCATATTTCAACATTGTACACTTTTATAAAGGCCTCTAACGTAACTCATAATACAGACAGCGTCTTTTACACAAACACCTTACACTCACTTAACACAGACACTAGTGTCATTGTCTTTTACTAATTTCTTCTGTTAGGGTTCCCTGCCCAGATTACACCTGCCTTATTATACTACTTGCTATTGCTCACTTCTGTTTATACTTAACGTCCCTTGAGGACATAAGCAGTGCCACAAGAATGTTCAGTCCAGTACCTAAATAACAGTTGTATATGCAGGAATTAGTAAAATTACACAAAAATTCAAGGAACAAGATCTCCTCTGCGAAAATTAGCATGTGCTCCAGCCAGTACCTTCTACGTAATGTTGGCTTGTCTCAGTAGGTGGCCCTGTCTCTCTGTTCATTGCTGATTGCTAAACAGCCTCTTGCAGGAAGGAAATGCCTGCTAAAAGCTGTGATTACTGACACTGAACACAGATCATTCAGTCACCCTCTGATAAGGTCAAATCAAGTCAGTACACAGATAATAGGATAAATTCTGAGTTCTGTGCTTAAGAAGTAAAGTCTAAGATCAGCTGCTAGCCCATAAACTTTTAAAATGGTTTGGTTTATGTTCCGAAATAGAAAGGTCACTGCTAGTCCGGCAGGGCTTTCTAATGTGCAAAATCACTCCCTCTCTCTTAGTCATAATAATGATGCTGTCAAACTTATCAAGTGGACAAAGTGGAGGGAAAGTCATGTCAATATTAGGACTGCAAAAGTTAAAAGCAAATTTCAGATTATTAAGGAAGAAAACTTGTGAAATAATATTAAATCTATTAATTTCTGAATAAGATATTTTTAAAATATTATAAGTATAGTGTATCTAGGTTGGAAACCCGAGACTAGGCTGGCCAGTTCACTGTCATTTTTGTACCTAACCTCCCACTTAATGGAAGAATTAACTTTAGTCTATTAAATCAAAGAGAACATCAGCACACCGACGAGCTTCCACAAGTGTATTACTGATATGCCCAATGCTTTAAACAAGACTACCAACAAATTCTTCATTCTACTTATTATGAAAAGTAGTATTTTCTATAAAGACAGGGATTTTTATCTTCTTTCTAGTCATTTCTTCTTCTCTGTGTATCTCTGTATTACCCTAATATCCAATTTCCTTGCCTTTTGTCTGAAAGGCATATTCTTAAGCTTTCTTTCTTTATTTCCTGAATCAATCTCTAATAGTTTCTCTTCTTTCTTTCTGTTTTTATTTTTTTTCTTTTAAAAAGAACACCTTGCTCAACATCAGTATTGAGTTAGCATTCTAGGAATAAGTAAGAGAATACCACGACTGGTTATATTCCAATAAAATGAGCCATGTAGAAGAAATGAATAAATTCCTAGAAACATACAACCTACCAAGAATGAATCATGAAGAAATAAAAAACCTGAACATATCTATAACTAGTGAAGTGATTGAATCAGCAATAAAAATCTCCAAAGAAAAGCTCACTATCAGATGGCTTTACTGGAGAATTCTACCAGACATGTAAACTAGAAGTAAAACCAATTCTTCTCAAACTCTTAAGAAAAATCAAGGACAGGAAACACTTCTGAACAAATTCTATGAGGTCAGCGTTATCTTGATACCATAGCCAGATAAAGATACTGCAATAAAGGAAAACTGCAGACCAATATCCCTCATGAATATTGATCCAAAAAGACAACAAAACACTAGCAAACCAAATTTAACATTACTTTAAAAGGATTACACACCATGATCAAATAGAACTTATTCCTAGAATGCAAGTATGGCTCAATATATGAAAATTAATAAAGGTAACAACACACCACATTAACGGAATGAAGGACATCAATTGATGGGAAAAAAAAACTGACAAAATTCAATACACTTTCATGATGAAAACACTCAACAAACTAGGAATAGGAAGAAACTGCCTCAAGACAATAAAGGCCATATGTGAAAAACCACTGCTAACATCATACTCAATGGTGAAAGGTTGAAAGATTTTCTGTATACAATCAAGATCAAGACAAGAATGCCCACTTTTAATTCAACATAGCACTGCAAGTATTAGCCAGTGCAATTAGGCAGGAAAAAGAAATAAAAGGCACCCAAATTGAAAAGGAAGAAGTAAAATTACCTTTGTTTGTAGATGACGTGATCTTATATTTACAAAACCCTTTCCTTTCCTTGGAAAGCCAAGATAGCCACTGGTGCCCACACCCTAGCCAGGCCAGGCCCAGGTCAGGGTACTCCCCCTTTCAGCTCCTAACAGAAGGGGCAATAGGGTATGTGAAATGAGGTGCTGGGCTCCCACTGCAGCACTACTTTTATTTGGAGATCATAAATAGTAACACATTTAAAAAGTAATGGCTAGAATTGTTTACAGTTGAATTGCCTTGAACTTCCCTTTAGTTGCTCGTATGGAAGGGTATACATGATTTGGTGTTATCCATGAAATAATCAGTTTGTATTTAGTGGTCATGATGTATGACAAATACATATGAATAAACAACAAAAGGTCACTCAGCATGGAGAGATGCACATAAGAGTCTAGCCCCCCACCAAACGTCACCCCAGGATCTCAGGCTAACTGAGTGGAATTGTGGGTAAAAAGCTCATACTAGTTAAAAATTATACCCTCTCTTTTTCAAAAAGTTGTAACTTAATGTGCATATGATGTGTCTACTTACTGGAATGAAGGGAAAAGAAGAAATGAAAATGTGCAGTGCATTGTTTGAATAAATAAAATTGTCATGTAAAATTATAAATTTTATTTAAATCAGTACTTATCATTTCTGCTGAATTGTGATCATTATTATTGATACTCAGAATGCTATCGCTACTAAATTATACAATTTTAGCTAATAATCTGATGAATGGATTCCTATCTTGTTTTATATTTGTTTCTAAAGTGCTGCTCATAGAGTATATCACTTCATAGTGATTTCACTGCCACCTACTTGAGTTCAGAGGATTCTTGTAGAAGACTCTACATTAGATGAACCAAGAGTTAGCATGGTCACTATCACAGGAAATGTGTGACTTTTTAGAAATGCATACTTAGAGATTTACGCATGATTTTATCTGAATATAGATATGATCTGGAGAAGTTTTTTTTATTATTATTTTTTATCTTTTTTAAATTTTATTTTATTTTGTCAATATACAATGTGGTTGATTATTGTGGCCCATTACCAAAACCTCCCTCCCCTTCCCTCTCCCCCCTCCCTCCCAACAACCTCATATCTGTTTCCTTGTTGTATCAACTTCAAGGAATTGTAATTGTTGTGTCTTCTTTCCCCCCCACCCCGGTTGTTTGTGTATTTATTTATTTATTTTTAGCTCCCACAAATAAGTGAGAACATGTGATATTTCTCTTTCTGTGCTTGACTTGTTTCACTTAATATAATTCTCTCTAAGTCCATCCATGTTGTTGCAAATGGCAGTATTTCATTCTTTTTTATAGCAGAGTAGTATTCCATTGTGTAGATATACTACATTTTCCATATTCACGCATGTGATGATGGACATCTGGGCTGGTTCAAACTCTTAACTACTATAAAGAGTGCTGCGATGGAGAACAGGTATACCTTCGACTTGATGATTTCCATTCCACTGGGTATATTCCTAGCAGTGGGATAGCTGGGTCATATGGTAGATCTATCTGCAATTGTTTGAGGAGCCTCCATACCATTTTCCATAAAGGATGCACCATTTTGCAGTCCCACCAACAATGTATGAGAGTTCCTTTTTCTCTGCAACCTCGCCAGCATTTATCATTCACAGTCTTTTGGATATTAGCTATCCTAATTGGGGGGAGAGGGTATGAGAAGTTTTATTTTCAATATCTTGATTCATAGAGAAGTGGAATCCTCATTAAGAATTAAGGGCAAAAACATCAATAGACTCTCAAAAAGAGGTAGCTGTGTGGCCTGTGTGACTGTATTCTGAGATGTAGTTAGTGGCTCTAAATCTTACTATTAAAATAATTTCTTTGAAATCTAAGGATGGTAAAAGGGGTGCGGGGAAGGGTAGAATAATAAGAGGCAACTGTGGGGTGGCTATTAAACCACAGTTCAACATAATATTTATAAGTAATTGTGAGAATGTAAGACATTATTGTCACTCTTTGAGACATCTAAGTTTTACTCTAGAGCTTTTCATAATTTTTTAAAACATTTAATTCTCTCATTCCACAAAAGTTTATTACATAATAATAATAATAATAATAAATGTCCATGCTACGTCCAACATACCCAGCATTCTACATACAATTTATTCGATCCTCACAGATAACCCTATGAAGTTTTCATCATTTGCATTTTACAGATGGCAAAACTGAGGCACACGTGGTTAAAAAAAGAAAATAAAATTCTTTTAAAGGGAAGCGGTAAGAGTAAAGCTATTTAGTGGCTACACAGTACTCTGAGGTTCACAAAAAAATCTCAAAATATAAAGAAGTGATATCAAAGTGACATATATCAAGAAGAGGAGATTGGAAGACTAAAGGAATCAGAAAGTTTTACTAATGAATTAGAATCTGTCCTCACTACACACACATCATTGTAAATGAGAGATAATTTGAAATAAAATAAGGATAACTTTTAAGTTTGTTTTAAACTATAGTAAAAATTCTTTATTGTTAAAGGGCTCTATAATTTTTTTTCAAACCAAGAAGCACATTGAAAATACCATGAAATAAAAAGAGAAGAAGGAAAGCAATTTATAAAAATGACTTGATAGAGAGTATCTCTTAACTGGCTCAAGAAAACTGAGAAGGCTGGGTAATCAGACTGGATTCAAAGGTTCTGTGGTAACTGCAGTTTGAAAGTTCTAGATGCTTTCCAGTTGCATAATAACAAAGTTACTAAGGAGATAATTTGTAAGACAGCTGAGCATAGGTCTAATGTTTATGATTACAGATCTTCTTGAGCTACTTCATGAGACATTTCAATTATTTTCACCAATATATGTAGAAATTTAGCACAAGTTCTATAATGAAAAGAATAGTTCAGTGGACCAGAGGGATCCAAAGGTGATTATGAACCTGTACATGTTAACACGATGCACTGTTTTAAATGGATGGGCATTCAAACAGAATTAGGTCTACCTATTCCTAGCATAATGTGCTTTCATGTCCAGCCTTTCCTTGCTGTGAAAATTAAGGATATACACATTGCCTATGCCATTGCATTTTGATGTACTAAGGCACAGAAAGAGTCCTACAAAAGGAGCAGATAAATGTCAATTGCATTTATCTGTCTCTTCTCTCAGGGATGCAACGCCAATGATGTGCTGGTAAAATTTTAACAAGTAACTCTCCAGAAAAAAAAAAAAAAAAAAAAAAAAAAAAACTTGTTTTTGTGCTATTCATAATGTAATAGTTGCAGACATGCACAATTTTGCAGTTCATCTGCATTATTAACATCATTTCCAACACTTTCTTAAATCTAAAGAATAAAAACAATAATAAATTAAGCCCAGATTTTTAGTGTCTGCCTATATCTCTAGTGTAAATATTCCCACCATGACTGATTTCAAGCTACCAAGATGACATCACTGATGTTGGAGATGAGAAAATATGTACACAATCAGCTTCTATGAGTTGGTACAAGACAGATCCAGCACACCACTGTGAAAGTGATAACCCCCAAATCGTAATTGAACTAAGCCACAATCATTATATGCAGGTCTTTCTCTATAGTTTAAGAGCATTCAAGGAATATGTTAGAATATTACTGATTCACTATTCTTGGTTTCTATATTCCAGAATTTATGACTTATTTTAACCTTCTATAGATCTTTAAATAGAAATATCCACTACCCACATAGATCTCTATCTTCTTTAGGGAAATATTCTGTCAGGTTCATGCACAGGACTTCTTGTTAGGTTATGAGACTTGATGAATTAAAAAGTATAACTTTTAGGGCTGGCCCGGTGGCGCACTGCTACAGTGCGCCCAGTGCGCCACTTGGGAGCGTGGTGGCGCTCCCGCTGAGGGTTCGGATCCCACATACAGACCGGCCGCTCACTGGCTGAGCGAGGTGCGGGTGCAACACCGAGGGTTGCGATCCCGTTGCCGGTCCCGGTCCGGTACGGGCGCGACACTGAGGGTTGCGATCCGTTGCCGGTCACGAAAAAAGACAAAAAGGAAAAAAAAAAAGTATAACTTTTATCTCAACCTTCTTACAAATGTTGGGCAACCTAAATGCCACACTTTAAATATGTGGTAAAAGGGCTCACATTTAATACTACACTGTTCCAATGTATAATCTATGTTTTAATCATAACCCCAAACATAGGAGATAAAAAAATTAGTTTTCACATGAACTGTTTTCAGTCTGAGTAAGGATATTGATAAGTAATAAAAAGAGCAAAAGATTTTCAGCCAAGTGTGATGAGAAGTGAAAGTTAGATGACATAGTCATGTTAGAAAACACACCTCAGGGTAAATAATAATTGTGTTTTTTATATGCGTAAAGCATAATGTTGACTCTATTTGATAAATCCAATAGACAGCTTATATTCCACATCCTCACTCATCCCTTCTTACACTCAACATGCCCATGGCTCCCAAACTATCCCAGTCCCTCAAAGTGTCCTAGTTTTATTTGTACATTGGTTACCATTTCTTTTTAATCTCCTTTCTGGGCTCTTTATCTTACCTTGGTCTCTAAAAAGCCAGTCATTCCCAGGGATCTATCCTTGGCCCACTGCTCTTCTCTTTGTGAAATTCACTGGTTGTTTTTTCAAATGTATTCTTATAATTTGACCACCATGCAAATAGCACACAAATCTATGTGTTCAGCTCAAAAATTTTCTCAAGCTTCAGATTCACCTACCTTTCAGTTGGACATATACTGCTGGATATGATACAAGTCCTGCAAGGTCAGGAATGACCTAAACTGACTGCACATCTTTACACTAAAATCTATTTGTGCTTCTTGTGTTTCTCACCTTGGTTATACATGATTAACTCTTTTATCTACCTTAGAAGCCTGGGAATTCATCCTGTAGAGAGCAGCTAAGATTATCAACCTAAAATACAAAGTCTCCATATCATTCTTGTGCACTAAACACTCCACTGTTACCATTAAAATAGTACTTTTCTATCAATTGTAAAGTGGTAAAACCATTCCTAAAAATAAAACATTACTCATAACCCTAGAAATATTACTCAAAATATGTCAAGGAAATAAAAACAGTTCTGGCTGCTTTCTCACACTGACGTTACAGACGAGAAATGGGGTTTGCAGAATAAAAGACCTATCTGCATGGCTTTCCTTTCACTTCCTTGGCAATTCTGATTACTCCGAGGAGCCCATGTGGGTCCCCATAGCAGAGCCAATTAACTACAGAATAAAGTTCACTTCTTGGCATGGCATGCAAAGCCTGCCATGATATGTTCCATCTCCCCATCTCACCCTTCAAGCACCAGCATATCAAATTGATGGTATGTTCCCCAGGTCCCAGGTGTCTGTCCTTCCCTGTCTTTGATCACACTTCTCCTTTGAGACTCTCCACTCAATATCTTTTGGCCATTTACTATTCAGCTTTAAGATTTAAATCAGATGATAATTCACTCATTTATTTATTTAATCAAACATCCATGTGTGAACAAAATTAATAAAATACTTGCTATTGTGGAGATTACAACCTTGGGTATGGGGGGGAGACAGACAATAAGCAAACAAATACACAAACTTAAGTAGAGAACTGTTTGAGTCATTTATTATTAGTGTCATGTTGGCCACATGATAGACACTCAAAAAACCGGTAGTGAGCATCTTTTAGTTGCCATGCACAATGTTACATGCTTTCATACATCTGCTCATTTTAATTCTCAAAATTATTTTAAGAAATAAATATTGTTCCACTTTTATAGATAAGAAGACAAGG
The DNA here is from genome assembly GCF_000696425.1 of Galeopterus variegatus. Classification (NCBI taxonomy): domain Eukaryota; kingdom Metazoa; phylum Chordata; class Mammalia; order Dermoptera; family Cynocephalidae; genus Galeopterus; species Galeopterus variegatus. Next base: position 226,331 of record NW_007726967.1, read on the forward strand.
GCTCAGAGAGACTTACAAATTTACCTATGGCCACACAGCTGGCGAGTGTCAGATTCTGAATACAAATCCAAAAATGTCTGATTTCAGAAGCTATCCATGTTCATAATACCCGTTTTCTAAAGCTATTAAAAATATGTATGGAGTCCATGCTTATCACAAGTCAATCTACATGTTCAAATTTTTCAGTCGTATATGGGTTTTACTAAATTCCAGGAAGGTTAGAGGAAGTTTTACAATGTGGCACTTTAGAATTCAAAGGATTTAATCATGAGCGGTGAATCTGCAAAATATGCTATCAGAGCCCCACTGGTTTCAGCAATAGAAAGGAACAGTCTCCTGCAGCATCTGCTAGAATAAAATGGCTTAGGGAAGGTAGAGGGAAGGAATAAATTGTGGTGTTTTGAACACCTGCTACTTAAGGCATTATTTGCTATATAAGCACCAAATTAAAGCTTCAGTTATTTATTTTGAAAAGGCTTATGGCTATGCAGTAAGGTTCTCAAATAATTGATTCAGGCTTCAAATATAATCACCAACATATGATTTCATAGTAATATGAGCTAGCTACAAGAATATAGCAAGAAAAAATAGAGTAAACAATGTCAAAAATTAGGCACTTGAATGCCTGAACTGCAGGCTACTGCTGCCCAGATGGGGGAAAACATTCCATCCAGTTTGTCAGAGAGATAAAGCATTTCCCTGTAGAGTCTGAGTAAATGCTCTTCTTGAACCTGCTAACATAAATTCCCAAGAGAAAACAAAACCAGCAAAGATCAAGTTCATATTTGATTCCAAATCATCTTCTTTCATTTATTGCTGAAATAGGAGGAACTTATAGAAATTTAGTATGATCTGGACGGTGATGATTTGCCATCAGTGGAGAAATATCCCCTTAAGATCACTTCCTAATTGTTTCATTAAAACTTAATAATTTACAAAACTGCCTCCTTGTTAGAAAACAACGGAAAAATAATTTCCTGTCTTTATGTTTCATTTTTTTTAAATATGCAAAATGCTAAATATGAAAAAGGTTCCAGGATCCTGTGTAAAAAGATTATTTAAAAAAAAATTTTAGAATGTTAAATACTGATAATACTTGTTTGTTTGTTTTAAGATCAGAAACTGTCATTTACAAGTTTCACTTGATTTTCTAAATTATAAAAGCAAATTATAATAAATATTATTTTTAAAAATATGCAAAATGCTTCCAGGATCCTGTGTAAAAAGATTATTTTAAAAAAAATTTTAGAATGTTAAATACTGATAATACTTGTTTGTTTGTTTTAAGATCAGAAACTGTCGTTTACAAGTTTCACTTGATTTTCTAAATTATAAAAGCAAATTATAATAAATATTATTTTTAAAAGTTATCTCAGCTTCCAGATATAGTTACAATATATATTTTAAGATTTATTTTATTCATAATTTAACCAATGTACATAATTCTATACCATAATTTCTTCGTGAGATATATTAAACACTGACTCACCACTTTTAATAGCTGCCTTATATTCTGCTGAATAGATATTCTATAGTTTATATTGTTTTGGACATTTAGATTATTTTCAGATTTTTTCCCTATATTATTAACACTTCTGTTCCTAATCTTTAAGAGACTTCAAGCATTTATGTATTTAAAAGTTTTCTTAAAAATCACAACAAAAAAAACTTAAAGATGACTTCAGAAGCAAGATTTCTTTTTTTCTGTATCTTCATGTGTTAACCTGAATGAACATCTGAAGTCTTAATTTTATTTGGAAACATGAGACAGGTAACAATAATGTTTTTTAGGTCAGTAGTGTCAAATCACAGTAATTCTGCAAAACAAATACTATTCTCATTTTAGATATAAAGAAACTTTGAAAAGTGTTCAGTCCATATTCTTCTGGCTTGTTAAAATGGGTGTCTACAGTGTGGGCGAGAGATTTCAAATAAAAAGAGCAGTACAGTGTGTTGGACAGAGACTGAATTCTGTCTGGGACACACTGGATTTACATTGCTTGTGGTGTATCCAAATGGAGTTACATAGTAGGCATGTGAACATGCAGATTTGGAACTTGGAAGAGAATACTCTTCTGAAGATACCAGTGTGTGAGTCCTCAAATATAAATAGGCCTGAAGTCAAGGAAACTGAAGGGATTAACCTAGTAAAGTATGCAATACGTGAGGCAAAGGGAGGCAAGTACAGAATCATGGAGGAGCAGATACACTAGGCAAGAAGAAAGGAAACTCAGGAAAGAAAGAAGAAACACGGTAGAAGGAAATATCAGTGGGTGAAGTCTTAGAAATCAAGGAAGGAGACAATTTAAGGACTGGACATTGATTGTTCAGCAATACAAATGCCATTGGCAATGTTGGTTAAAGGAGGTTTCAGTGATGTTCAGTGAAGAGGGATGTCAGTGGGTTGATGAGTAGCTGACTGGTTTAACAGGAAGAACTGTTGTAGAGGACAAATATAGAAAATAGGAAAGACTTTGCTGCTCTCTTGTAAACTGTAGTAAAAAAGCTCCTGCACAAGTGGATAGAAGGACCAGACAGCTTGCCATGGAGACTCTCAGAGGGCAGCCCTGGATTCAGCCCAGATGTATGGAAACATGACACAGAATGGTTTCTCTCTGCTGAGATTTGATGTGTCTGTCAGAAAGTGTAATAGATATGACCTGTTTTTTATCCTACATCCTATATGAATAAAATCAACAGCAAGTACTCCTTTGTGATATATCCTGTCCAAGACGTTGTTAACTATCAAATCATATTAAACTGTGAGCTATTAAACTTATTAAACTAAGAGATACTAAAACATATAAGAATCAAAATAGTAAGCTGTGATGACAGCTGCTTTTTCCCATCAGCATGCCATTTCTGTTTGCCAGCATCCAGGAGAGAACCACATGTTCTGAATGAACAGTTGGGAATTTGTTGACATATGATTCTTATGTTTATTTAAAAAAAACAAAACTGTAGGGCATTGAGGAAAGTTGTGCAGATATTACCGTCTCCACACTCCCCCATCTCATGACCTTTAAACATATCAGCCCTAGTATTCACTCCCAGCTGCACTACCACAGAAGACTTCTAGAGGAAAAGAGCAATTGTGATTTCTTGACATCCACAGATAATTACTACTACTATTTGAATCTGAAAGAGATAATTCTTTGTTCTGCCTTTCTTTTGTTTAGAAAAAAAAAAACTATTTACATCTCAACTTTCTTTATGCTTTATATTCAAAGCATCAACAGAACTTCCAAAATTATATGAAGCCCATGGCATTCTCTTATTCACTATATTCAATACTGAACTGTGTAAAAATACACTTTTATTTGCATAAAATGAACAAATTTAGTGCCAAGTATATAGACATGTGTTTAGCATAATAATGTCTCCTCTTTCCCAAGACATTTCCAAAACATTGGTATTATTAAATCTCATGCAGAACTCTGAATCTCAAAGAGAATGGATTAAGGATATGCTGCTGGTGGAGCTTGTTGATTCCCTATCTTAGATGACAGTGTTCCTCTGCCTTCTCAGTATAGTATTCATTCACTCATTCATTAATTCATTCAAGAAAAGAAAACATAGGAGAAACCCTTCAGCAAATAGGGCTGGGCACAGACTTCATGAATATGACCCCAAAAGCACGGGCAACCAAAGGAAAAATAAACAAATGGGACTATATCAAACTAAAAAGTTTCTGCACAGCAAAAGAAACAATTAACAGAGCTAAAAGACAGCCAACAGAGTGGGAGAAAATATTTGCAAAATACACATCCAACAAAGGACTAATATCCAGAATATATAAAGAACTCAAACAAATTTACAAGAAAAAAACAAGCAACCCAATCAAAAAATGGGCAAAAGAACTAAGTAAGCATTTCTCTAAAGAAGATATGCAAATGGCCAACAGTCATATGAAAAAATGCTCAACATCACTCAGCATCCAGGAAATGCAAATCAAAACCACACTGAGATACCATCTCACCCCAGTTAGGATGGCAAAAATCCAAAAGACACCGAAAGATAAATGCTGGCGTGGCTGCGGAGAAAAAGGAACTCTCTTACATTGTTGGTGGGAATGCACAATGGTGCAACCCCTATGGAAAATGGTTTGGAGGTTCCTCAAACAGCTGAAGATAGACCTACCATACGACCCAGCTATCCCACTCCTGGGAATATATCCAAAGGAATGGAAATCATCAAGTCGAAGATATACTTGTTTCCCAATGTTCATTGCAGCACTCTTCACAATAGCCAAGAGCTGGAATCAACCCAAATGTCCATCATCGGATGAGTGGATACAGAAAATGTGGTATATCTACACAATGGAATACTACTCAGCTATAAAAACAAATGAAATACTGCCATTTGCAACAACATGGATGGACCTTGAAAGAATAATACTGAGTGAAACGAGTCAGGCAGAGAAAAAGAAATACCACATGTTCTCACTTATTGGTGGGAGCTAAAAAAAAATAAAAACAAAAAACAAATCAATTCACTCACATACACACACACACACACACACACACAACACTAAGTAGAGTGAAATTTTCCTGTACTGGATGCACTCACAGTACAGTAGGAGAAAGTATGTAAATAATTGATAACTACAGCCTGAGAAGCCCACAGTAAAAATAGAAGGTGTGCTACCTAGTGTGCTGGTGGTGGGAGTATGAGTGTGTTAGAGGAAGCTTCCAGAGGGCTTGATGAGAGACTGGTGCTCAGTCAGGATGCAACTCGAGGTTGGGTAGCAACATTATGATGATATTGTTAAAGCTAAAATCATAGGATATTTTTGATTGAACTATATACCTTCCTACCATGAAGACACAAGTCTCGTCAAAAGGAAAACATAAAAAAAATGGACATATCCACTCAAAGGCACAAAATGCATCAAATAATGTTCCACACAGATTGATGAAGAGACATACCCTATATATCTACATCTAGAGATACATATATATATATATATATTAAAAAATCAGTGAAGATATAAAATAAATTGATACTGAAAAATGTTAATAAAAATGTTTCAAATGTAAGTAGTAGGTCAGACTTTTAAATTATTTAATTAAATGTTGCTGTGCACTAAATGTTCCCCCAAACTCACTGAAACTTAATCCCCACTGTAACAGGGTTAAGAGGGTGGGAAATTCAATTATGGTATTTGAAAGGTGGGGCCTTTGCGAGGTGATTAGATTGTGAGCACTGTATCCCTGTGAATGGATTGACCCATTCGTGGAGTAATATGTGTGATGCTTATGGCTTTAAAAGGAGAGCAAGTGAGAAACTTAGTTCTCTCTCTTGCTCAGCCATTTCGCCATGTGATACCCTGTGTTGCTATAGAGTCAACACCAGGAAAAGGCCCTCACCAGATGTGTTAACTAGACTTTGGACTTCTCAGCCTCCAAAACTGTAAGAAAAAAAAAAAACAACTTTATTTCTTTATAAGTTACCCAGCTTCGTGTATTTCTGATATAAGCAACAGAAACATACAAATACCAATGTTTATTGAAGAGTTGTTAGATTGCTAGAACTAGTAGTAGAAATCTCAGGCAGTTAAATGTCCAGTGTTTTGCATATATATAAAATAAATTTCCAGTGTATTGTATAATTCCCTTAATTGAATGACGAAAGACAAATAGGTACAAGAGATGTTATACCTACTCATTAGTTACATGATAATGTTAAAAAAGAACAATATTGGTTAGTTTAATTTCATGGCTCCTCATAAATTTTATTTATTGTGTAAAATAAAGCACAGTAACACCATAATTTTGGAGAGATGGCCTGCAAGACAAGACAAATTTATTTACTGTGTAAAATAAAGCACAGTAACACCATAATTTTGGAGAGATGGCCTGCAAGACAAGACAAATTCCCAAGAAGGGGAACATTTGGCATGAGTTGAAGGGATTTATTTAACAGACCAGTCAAAGTAATTGCAACAAAATGCTCATCACAGATATTAGACTAGCCCAGGAAATCAAGTGACATCTTAATAGGAGTTGCTGATGAAATCACTCTTTTTGGCAAAATAATAATATTTGATCCCTTTTACATACCTTGAAAAATTGATAAAACTACATTGAGGTTTTGATATTTTTATTATATTTAATGCAACATGTCTTAATTTATTTTTTCCAAGATTTCTCCCTCTGGTGGTGCCATAAACCCTTGAGTGAACTCGGGGATATTAGTATCATCTTGTTTCATAGACTATATGGCAGCAATAACAGTTATCTCCATTAATGTCTCTGAGCTAAGACATTTTAGTGTAATTATCTGTTTACCCCCATGGAAAACTGAGAGGAAATTATTTACCACTTCAATCACACAGTTTTGTTTTGTTTTCTTCCCCTTTTCTCAAGCTTATAGTGAACACCTAATAAAATGTACTGGTATTTAAAATCTTACACAAATATTTAATGAAGAATTGTATTTGCGAGTCATCTGACCAGAGGATATGAGTGACAAAGTAATATAACACATAGTCCTCTTCCTAGGTATTATTTCAACTTGGTTGACTAGACATACAAGGAATAATTCAAACAAAAAATGATAATATTGTTCCATACCCACAGAATCAGATCTCCCTGCTCTGATACCCACGCCAATGAATGGCTTCACTGTAAACAGGTCCCTAAGCAGAAAACTGGGTGACACTAAGATTACTTTCTCTCCTTAACCATCCGCACACATTTCTGAAACACTACAGATTCAACTGCATTAATATATCTCTTATGTCTGACGCCTGCTTCCACTTCCATCCTTATTTCATTTTTTACATTACCAGAAGACTGATCTTCCCCACCCCCACTATTAAAACCTGATCTCACTATAAAGCCTGATCCTGCCCGTAACTCTGCACTTAACTGTAGAATAAAGTCTTAGCTCCTACTGGTGGTATCAAGAGTTCTCCCTGGTCTGGTACCCATTCACGTTGCTTATTTCTCTCGCCACAGCAGCTCTCTACCTCCCTTTCAGCTAGTCTTATTTTAGCCACATCAAACTGATGAAGGTCCCTGAACATTCTGGTCTGTTTTGCTTATGCTGCTCCAATTGACTGAACTGATGGATGGCATTGTCCCCCATTTCTAAGTCATTTTTTGTTATTCCGATGAAGGTCCCTGAACATTCTGGTCTGTTTTGCTTATGCTACTCCAATTGACTGAACTGATGGATGGCATTGTCCCCCATTTCTAAGTCATTTTTTGTTATTCAACAAATATTTACTGAACACCTGCTATGTGCCAGATTTGGGGTGAGGTCTTGAGAATTAAAAAAAGAAAAACAATTACTCAAATTTGTGACCCTCAAGGAGCTTGGAGTCCTGAAGATGAGACTGAAATTAATCAGGTAGTTATGATCTTGTCATGACCTCAACTCCAAGCTATTGCTAGTTCCTCACTCTGACTCAACCACCTGGCTTTCTGATTGACCAAACAGCCCAGTTTGGCTCCCATGTCAGCACCTATATACATTGTTCCCTTTGGTCAAAATACTCTCCCTCCAGAGAGCATCATGTCTTGTTCCCTTATTTTATTCAGTTCTCTGTTTAAATATCTTCTCACAGTGGTCTTCTCTAATAAATTTTCAAGGTAAAAGGATGATATGCTCCTGTCACTTTTTAAATTTCTGTCTTCAAAACAGTTATTGCTGCTGATATATTATACATGTTTTCATTGACTTTTCTGTCCTCACCAGAATACAAGTTCCACTGGGCCAGAACTCAGTCTCTTATTCCAGTGCTGTATCTTCAAAGCTTAGAACAGTGCCTGGTATGTACCAGGCTCTTCAAATATATTTATAAATTGAGTACCTAATACATGCCAGGCATTGAGCTGGGTGCTAGCCACTACCATCTAACCGAATAGGACAGAGTCCTAATATTAAGTAGATCATTTTATTTTTAAAAAAAGGATTATTTTTAGATTCTGTGTCCTTATAAATAACTCTATGAAAATCCCTTTGTAGGATGAACTACAATGATGGTGTTGTTGCAAAAAGGAATGAGACAATTCAAAACATGTTTTATGCAGAATCTTAAATTGTGCCCCATTCTTTACTTTGATATTCCCATATTATGCATTTTTAATATTTTTTTAAACATCACTTTTACATTTTAATCTTTAAAAATGTCTTAATCTCAGAAAAAATCCTTCTGAACATTTTAATCTCAAAAAAAAGTCCCTTTTAGTAAAACTTTATAGCTGATAACAACTAACAACTATGTGCCAGGCACTCACTATTCTTATATGCACACCTCCCGTACACACACACACACACACACACACACATATATCATTAAGAATACATACTCTTGGGGCCGGCCCGGTGGCGCACTGCTACAGTGCGCCGCTTGAGAGCGCGGCAGCACTCCCGCCGAGGGTTCAGATCCCACATGCAGACCGGTTCCCGCTCACTGGCTGAGCGAGGGGCGGGCGCAGCACCGAGGGTTGCGATCCCGTTGCCGGTCCTGGTCCGGTACGGGCGTGACACTGAGGGTTGTGGTCCGTTGCCAGACACGAAAAAAGACAAAAAGGAAAAAAAAAAAAAGAATATATATTCTTGGAATACATATATAGAAAAAATATAGAGAGCTATATATACACGCACATATATAGCACTAAGAACATATATATTCTGTATATATATATTCTTAGGCTATACATAAAGAGAATATATACACACACATACACACACACACAGATATAGGATTACTTTCTGGGAATGTAAATATTCTTAGATATTCTTGGAATACATATATAGAAAAAATATAGAGAGCTATATATACACGCACATATATATCACTAAGAACATATATATTCTGTATATATATATTCTTAGGCTATACATAAAGAGAATATGTACACACACATACACACACACACAGATATAGGATTACTTTCTGGGAATGTAAATATTCTTAGACCAACTTTCTACCTATCTATCTATCGAGAAAGAAAATTTTTACAACTCTGGGTGCTGTTATTACCCATAATTTATGGATAAGAAAAAGCTTGGGGAAAGAGTGGTAAAGTAACTCACTCAGTTCTCACAGTCAGTATGTGGTAGAGACAAATACAGTGATGAAACAGTCTGGCTCTAGAGTTCACGATCTTAACTATCTTTAAATACTGGCTCAGACTAGTGGAGATTTGAGCTGTCTAAGCAATCCAGATATCTAGTCTTTTCTTTAGCTCATTTACCAGAATTTTAGTGACTTCATATTTTTTGCATTGGAATTTTCCATTAGCTTGAGATAGGAAAAAAATAGACTCAAATATGTTAAATGACTTAAGGATATAGCATACACTAGTATAAGAATATTTCCTACAAAGTCTGGATCATAGTAAGCATTCAATAAATGTTAACCACTATTATTGTGTGTGTTGCTGCTGACCCTGTTACTCATAAGTATTATATTAAAGTCCAGCATAATATATCTTCCTAGGAGCTTACCCCTTATTGAGATTCCTGGATTATTCACAAAGAGAATGTTTAACCCTGAAATAAACAGAACTATAGTACCAGAGACTTCTCTTTTCCTCTCACTGCCTAGGAAATCTTGGCTGTACAAAATACTAACACTTTTCATCACTTCTAATGCTGCTACTTTGTCTAAGCACCAGTGTTTTCTGTCTGGACTACTGCAATAGCCATCTAACTGCTCTTTCCCCTTGTACTCTTGCTCTCTGTAGTACATTCTCAACACAGCAGCCAGAAGAATAATTTCAAAATGCAAGACACGTCATGTGAGTCTCTGTTAGAACATTTTACCATGGTTTTGAAAGGCCTATATGATTTGGCTTCCTGCCACTATTTTCTCTCTCTACTTTGGCCACACTGAGCTCCTCATTTTTCCTTAAACACACAGGGGTGCTCCCTCTTTAGGGATTCCATACTTGATTTTCCCTCTGACTCCAAAGCTCTTAACGTACATAACTGCATGGCTTAGCTTTTCATCTACTTCCAAGTTTTAATGTAAAAATATCATTTCCTCACTGAGTTCAAATCTGACAGCCCCATTCAGAATTGCAAACCATGCTCCTCTTCCTCCTAACCTGTCATTCTGTATTCCTCTTACCCTGTTCTATACATTTACCCCCCATAGCACTTATCACCTTATAACATGCTATATAATATAATTCTTTAATATGCTTATTGTATAATTGTCTGTGTTCAACATCTGGGATATAAGCTTCAACAAAGGCAGGAATTTCTTTCTGTTTTGTTCATTGATATATCCCTTAGTACTTAGGAAGACCTGTAGTACACAATAGTCACTCAATAAAGTCTCAATTGATAAATGAATAGATGAATAAATGAATTTTATACATGCTTATTCAACAGCTAGTCATCAAGCATCTACTTACACATATAATTCAGAAAAGAAATGATGAATTTTGTAAAGAACTGCACAGACTGTAAAGTTTTCATACGATAGTGGTCTCCAACATACTTTTTTCAGGGAAGGATGAAATTAATGATGGAATGATAAAATTATATAATACATTAATTATCAATTGAAGGTTACTGTTGTTCTCTGAGATATGGGAAAGTCCTTTTCCATATTGATGAAGTCTGAAGAATAAGGTATTTGGATATTCCATCTTCTTTTTACTACAGAAAGTCCACTCCCAGTTCATTTAAGTAAAATAATCATATCAGAAAAAATAAAAAATCCACCACAAAGATGTTCAAGACACTCTTTGAGAAAATATTTGCCTTAAATATAGAAGAACAAACCTATAAATAAAATTATGCATAATGTAGAAATTTCTATCATTTTGAGTCAATTATTCAGGAAACTTTTTTTCCAAATTTCCAATGTTTGATATTTCCCTGATCAAAACGTAAGAAATAGAATAAGAATAAATTACAACCTCCCTCAAAAGTATTTCTACTCTAAGTTGATAAGACCAGAGAAAAAATTGGCAGAAATTGAGACCAGTTATATGAATGTTAGAATCATTGCTGATGTGTCTGTGTGTGCGAACTGTATCACTCTCTGGCATTTCATGAATTAAAGGATGTGAGAGGATTGGGAGGATTCAATGTCTCATATGTGCAGAAGAAGGATACTTTTTTTTTTTAATTTGGAAGAGATGAAAAATATCATAATGGATCAAAAGGAAACTTAATAAACTATAATTTTGGTAGGAAAATGGAAGAATAAAGATGAAAAGAAAAGAAGAATGATGAAAATGAAAATGAGAGGGAAAAATGTAAACCAAGTAGGAACATAAACGTACAGAACATTCTGAATCCTGAGTGTAGTGTGACACATCCACAAGACTGAGGCCCCATTTAGTAGATTAAGAGATAAGGAGGTGAAAATGTGATTCTGATGGCTACAAAATAATTGTTTTTGGCCCCCATTGGCAAAATAAAATATCAATAAAATATATAATAAATGCTGCCCCCACTTTGGGCCTATATCTAAGCAAGTAATTGATAAAAACGTCCACCATATGCAGAGCTCCATATAAATTCTTTATTCTTAGTCAATATACGCCATGACTTCTTCCAAATTAAGACCAAAATTAATAAATAATTCATTTTAAATAAATTTTATGCAATCGCCAAAACAACTAGAAAGCATGTATGTCATTCTTACCTATCATAAATTCAAATTGGAGATCAAGGTAAAATAATTTTTGAATTAACTTAATTGAATCTAAAGTGAGCCAAAGAAAAGATTCATAAAATCTTTGTCATTAATCTCTGTTATTAGTACATTTCCACAAATAGAAAATTGAAACTATTTAAATCTCTTCTCTTCTAGCTGTCATGCTATTTTTGTAGTCTGACCTAGAGTTGGAAACATGCATTTCATGGGACCATAACTGGCTGCTTTGGTTGTTGTTGTCCGACATGTCTCAAATCATAGTACTACTTGCAAATGGATTTAATGAGCATAAAAAATATCCCCATCAGCTACACATCCAAAATGTCATTATATCTACTCTTTCCCTCTCCCTCTGTGATTACTACAGGAACATCGAAAAAGACAACCTGTTTTCTGCTGTGTGTGTGACAGTGTAATCATAATTTACCTTGATGGAATTAATTTATTATGTAACGTGTAAATTACACCAATAACAAAGCTCAGAGTTAAATGTTTTTTACACCCACTGACATCACACACAGTCAAACCAACAATGCCATCACATCGACCTGTAACACTGTGATCAGCTATCAACACTGCCATTATCATTTTGGTCAGCCACACACACCAACTCTAAAATAACAAAGCCCAAAACTATAATAAAGATTTAAACTTCATCTTACTTGTAAATATATATTCTAAGCAAAGTACATAATAATGATATTTCATTTATAATATAATTGAAGCAATAACAAAAATACTTTTAAGATACCTTACACAATTTTGTCAAACGTGATGCAGTGAAAAAATGAGAACTATGACATTTTCCCTAAACTGCAATCATCATTATAAAGCAGTAACATTTGTTCTCTAGTGTTCTCCTCAGCTGTAGCATCTCCAATTGCTCCCTTTAATCTAAAATTACTCTTCTCAGTGTTTCTTTCAGAATCCCAGTAACATCCCGTACACACTTCTATTTGTGGTACACATTGAGGTACTGTTTACCATCCTTTATTGTCACATTAGTTTCCCACACTACACTGTAAAATCCTCCCCTTCTGAGTTTAATTTTTGAGGTAATATTTGTTGCCTACCAAAGGCTGAACCCATACAATTTCTTGATAGCATAGGCCTGATTATGAATCCCCATACACGTTATAATGCAGGGAACAGTATTATCTCTCCTGGCCCAGGGTAAACCATGGGTTGTAACTGAAACTTGTAATCCCCTTCTATTTCCAGTGGTTGTTTAGGCATAGGTATTAGATACAATGCTGTCCAAGAAGAAGTGAGGAGAAGCCTTTTGAGTGACTTCTGGAAAGTATTTAGTATGCCTTAAAGAGACACAAGAAAGAATTGACTATTCTTCTCTGGAGACTTTTGAGTTTGCATGTGATACCGTAACTGGCAATGATTTACAATTGTGAAGAAGTCTACCAGAGACATTAAAGAGAGAAAAACCATGTTTGGGGTTATATTATTTAGTGGCTGAACCACCATCCCTGGAGCCGTATGTCTTCTTGGTATAAAACATGACTGATTTTCTTTGTTTAAGCCAATTTGTTGGAGTTTTCTGATACTTGAAGCCAGAGGTGTCCTACATGACATAGGTTTTTCCACTTTACTGTGTAGGTCCACAAATATGTCAAATGAATAATACAATCTGGGTTTCACTGCAGAATGTGAATGTTAGATGGAAAAATTTAGCAAAAATAGTATCAGAGAGGCACATTATAGGATTTCTGAAATAGCACACAGTATGAAACTTCCAGAAGTCAAAGTTCTAACAAGTGTAGTATATTATAAAGATAATGAATTGAATCCACAAGGCATTTACAACAAATTTCTCGACTGAGAAAGGGAAAAAGCAGAATATTAATATGCTTTTACCTCAAATTTGCAGTGTTGACTGTAAGGCACAGTTAAATTCACAAAGCAAACCTAAGTATTTCTATTTTGATTTGGATATTAAAGGTTAAAACCTCAAAAGTTGTTTATAAAGTTTCCCTTCTGACATTCAAACTTAATTAACACTCTTGAATCTAAATAGTGTGTTTCATTTTCAAACACTAGTTTATAAAAGGCATAGAGTTGTGGAGAGCACCAGAAGAGGAAGGATATTACCTTAAATTCTTCACAAAGGAAAGACTGCACAATGCTCACATCAGGTCCTTTTCCTTTTAAGTCAAATGTTATCATCTTTTCAGATTATTATTAGGCAAGAAGAAGGAGCCTGTATACGTGACAGACAGCATTGCCATTTTGTTTGCAGCCAGTGGCTAAGTAGAAAATTGGAAAGACATGCATGTAAGAAACAGCTTTGTAATTTCTATGTAAATCTCTCCTGCATGAATTTATTAACCGAATCATTATTTTTGTCAGGTCACTGATGAGTTTCCTCAGAAGTTTTCAAAAATAATCAAGGATAACTAGAAAAAAATCAGGAATGGTGGCTTGACTAGAAATAAAGTATATACAGATACAATATTTCCCTTCAGAAACATTTTCCTCTGGCTAAAAATATATACAAGAATCTATCACTAGTCACAAGTCCTTATTTTACATGAAAATTTAAAAAGCTAATAAAGCTTAAAGTGTTCATACCTTTTGACCAATTGTTTCTACCACTGAAAAAGTTTTCTAAATTATTAGTGCAGAAAAACTTTTTAAAAAAATATGTTCATTACAGCACTGTAATAAAACACTTTAACATCAAAATAATTGTCAAACAAATGTGGTTACAAAAAATATTGTTAAAAAATTCACTAAGTAAATGAGTCATGTCCATCTTCCTCACCTTAATCTCTCAGCACGTCACCTGGTACAGAGTAAATGCTCAGAAATAATCATTTATTCACTCACTCATGCATTCTGCTTATTCATTCAATGACCATATATTAATCCTTAATCCATTCTAGGAACTATACCAGCCATTAGATATAAGGAAGAATAAGATGCAACTTCAGCTTCCAGAGGTTAGAGCTAGTGATATAATTGGGGTGGGAAGGAAGTAATAACATATAAAAAGGGTCATGACGTGCTGATACTCTTCAGGTGTCTGATGGTGGTTCATGGAGGAGAGAATGGAAACCATGGTTTTTGCCAATGGAAATATACAGAAAAGTAAGAAGGGTTATAGACAAAGGAGGTGGAGTTCACTAGATTTAAAGGACAAGAGGAAGTCATTGATGCTACTTGAGTAAATAAGTCACATAGGTGGAAAGACAAACTTGTTGGTCACAGAAAGGGGCTGAGCAAAGAAGAGGCCCAACAAATATGTATTGATAGAAAGTAGAAAAACATGGGAGAAGATGGTGACTGGGCAGAAACTTTGCGATATTCCCATTTGTGATCTATACTTCATATTGAAATCAGGCTCTCCTGATTTTCTTAAAATTTGTAATACAGATGCACATGAGATGTGTTAGAGGCTGAACTAATCCTTGCCGCTCCCAAGGCCTAAGAACCAGTTTGATGTTCAGAATTCCATGCAGGACCAGAGGAGGTGCCTTCATTGTCTACTCTCTAGAGAGAAGGCCTGTGTGAATAAAGCAGTGACACTTGAGAAATACCTCCCTGTATTCTGTCTACTTGCTCTTCATCTGAAAAGAGATTGAAGGGAAAACAGCAGCAAACTTCAAAGAATAGTGTTATCTCTTGAGATGTCCAATCATAAAGAATAACAAACGAAAAAATATCAAGCAGGTTAATGTATTTTAATTTTCATATACAACACCATTGCTTTCACCTGCTTTTCCTTTGATTTGCTGTTAACAAGGTAATAAGAATATATTATAGGGGAAAATGATGTGGTATTAGCTCAGACATAAAATTGCATTTGATAAGGATTTGGTTAACAAACAGTACTCTTCAACAGAGATCATATTAACACATATAAAAAATTACCATAAATAAAAATATTTTTATTTAATTTAAACTTCATAATTCATCTTGGAAACAGTTATTGACAGTTTATTTATTGCTCAATTATGTTATAAACAAAATATATGTGTGTGAGTGTTTGTACATATTTTTATTGTGTAGTAGTGGATATAAATGTGAAACAATGAAATCAAAACAGCTTCCATGGGCTCTTCTATAGTGCCTTGTGCCACTCATAATAAAGTCCTATAATTCACTTTAAAGGTATGACATGCAGAGTTCAACATTTCAACAGGGTGGCTGCTTATAGAAGATTAGACAAAGGCAACCCATACAATTTCTATACCTCCCACCCCAGGTCAATTCTGGCAAGCAGTTATTTTGATCATAACACTTTCTTTCTCAGAATACTAAACTAGTTCCAATTATATATTTTATATTACACACTTCAATGCTTGGTTTTAATAAAATTCTAACAAGTTGCTCAGTATTAATCATTGTCTATAATAATAACATATGTCATTTATTTCTATGGCCATTTATTTTAAAGATTTAATATTATTATTTAATATAGTATTAAAAATGTTGTAGCACAAAGAAGAAATTGTTTACCTGAAAAAAGTAAGACATTAAGTGAGAGAATTTTTCTTTATAATTACTATCTAATTATAAAATACCACTTATGTAAACCTAAGTCACTAGGAAGACTCATAGATTTTGGAAATGTATCAAAACTTTGGCTAGAGAAAAGATTTTTCACGTAATCTGGGCTTTGATATAGTAGAATTCCTTGGAAAAAATATTGCTTACTAATGTCAAGGCAGATTTGAATGCTTTTATAGCACTCAATATATTCATATTCATTAATTGTGGTGTTACATACTTAAATGTTACAAGTATTTTTGTAGTATTCATATGCTATGAACTCAAAATTATTAATCTTAAAATTATATCACATAAAAAAAAAGATGTACTATAAAAGAAACAGGTAAAGGAGAGAAACTACTGGGTAAAGTCCCAAGTTCCAGCTCTGCCCACTGTGGGGAGGTGGGAACTTGAGCAAGCTACTTACCACCTTTTGGACTCAGATTGCTTATCTACAATATAAATTTGCTTAATTATACAAGTTTTTTTTTTTTTTTTGGTCCTTTTTGAGACCGGCCGCACTGCGCTCAGCCAGTGAGTGCTGTGAGCACACCGGTCATCCCTATATAGGATCCGAACCCGCGGCGGGCGCGCTGCTGTGCTCCCAGCACCACACTCTCCCGAGTGCGCCACGGGCTTGGCCCTTAATTATACAAGTTTTTTTTTTTTTTTTGGTCCTTTTTGAGACCGGCCGCACTGCGCTCAGCCAGTGAGTGCTGTGAGCACACCGGTCATCCCTATATAGGATCCGAACCCGCGGCGGGCGCGCTGCTGTGCTCCCAGCACCACACTCTCCCGAGTGCGCCACGGGCTCGGCCCTTAATTATACAAGTTTTAAGATCAAATCTTCAAAATTTTTTTAAGATTTTGAATTTCCACTTTCTATATATGGTATTGATTTTATTTATTATTTTTTAAGTGGAGAACTACCAAGATCATAAAAATAATGCTATTTTTATATTAAATATGTCTTATTTATATCAGAAAAAAAGTTCTTCCTTGTGTACCTGAAAGCATCTGAGTGGTCAAGACAGTTTTTTCCCAGCCCATGAAAGTTAAAAGCTTTGAATATGCACAGATTATATAGTGTGCTACATTTATGTAACTAGGTTACAAGAATATGTTTCCCAGAGTCTGAAAATAGAGTCTACATATAAGTGAGACTATGCAGCATTTTTTTTTTCTGTGTCTGGTTCATTTCACTCAGCATAATGTCCTCCAGGTTCTTCAATGCTGTTACAAATGGCAGTATCTCCTTTATTTATTCATTTTATTTAGTTCTATTGGAATGTAGTTGATTGTACATATCTGTGGGGTACAGCATTGACTATCAATATCTGTGTGCAATATATGTGATGTTTAAATCAGGATAATTAGTGTATTCTTCATTATATAATGTAATCGATTTCCTTGGCCCTTTATCAATCCTTTTTTTAATAAAGCTAAATAATATCCCATTCCGTGTGTGTGTGCGTGTGTGCATGTGTTTCGTATGTGTTATATACCTCACAATTTCTTTATCCATTCATCCACCCATGAACACAGACTGTTTCCATACATTAGCTATTGTGAATAATGTTGCAATGAAAATGGGAGAGCTGATATCTCTATGAGGTGCCAATTTCATTTCCTTTGGATATACTTAGAAGAGGGATTTTTGTATCATATGGTAGTTCTATTTTTTTTTTTTAAGGAACTTCTCTATTTTTTTTTCCATAATGGCTGTACCAGTTTACAGTCCCATTAACAGTGTACAAGGCTCACTTTTCTCTACGGTGTCACCAGCACTTGTTATCAATTGACTTTTTGATAACAGCTATTCTAATAGGTGTGAATTGATATCTTATTGTGGTCTTTATTCACATTTCCCTGATGATTAATGATAATTAGTGATCTTGAGCACTTTTTCATGTATCTATGTCTTCCTTGGAAAAAAGTCTGTATTTGTCCTCTGGCCATTTTTTTCATTGAGTTACTTATTTTTTTTTTTTGCTGTTGAGTGGCATGAGTTCCTTATATATTTTGAATATTATCTCCTTCTCAGATATACAGTTCACAAATATTTTCTCCCAGCCCTTGGGTTACCTTTTCATTTTGTTGTTTCTTTTGCTGTGCATGATCTCACTTATATGTGGAATCTAAAAAGGAAAGAAAACAAAAAAGAAGAAAAGATACATGGAAAGAGAGAGTAGATCAGTGATTATCAGGGTTGGGGAGGGGGAGAAATGGATAGATATGGGTCAAAGGGTACAAACTTGCATTTATACAGGATAAATAAGTCTTAGAGCACAGAATCTTCTGGGTGGGGGAATGGGAAAGGAAACTGCCTTTCCTATCACCTCAGTCCGTAGGAAGGGCTCCATATAGTAACACTCCTGGCCTCTCTACAACCCCCTCATGCCTCACTGTGAGGGGAACTTTGAGTTACCTGTTTGGTGAACTTGAGGGAAGGGGTGATCACACTTGTCTCAGCCCCCTCCTCTTTGCAGACTACGGACTATCTCATGGACTATCTCTTATGCATCTGTAACAGAGGCAGCTTCAGGAAGCTTCAGACCTTGTGACAAAGTGTGTCCAGTCCAAGAGATTTTTATCTTCAGGACTATACGGCCCAGATTTCCAACCTAGCTTTTATCAGTAATAAAGATGACATACTAATATCTTCCTGCTGGACCTTTGTGTAAATCTCAAATGTTCTCAACATAATCAGCATAGGGGGGTAGTAATAATTGGCTACCCCAAAACCATAACAAACAGCACATTAGAGCCTTTGTAATTTTTTATTCATTTATTCAGTTTTCATTCAATCGATATTTGATCATTAGCAAATGAAAAAAACAGACATGATTACTACTCTCCACTGAGTTCATATTGTAGTGGAAGGAAACAGACAGAAACAAGTAAACAAATAGGTAAAATAATTGTAGTTGCATTAGGCAGAATAATGGCTCCCCAAAGATATCCACATCCTAATCCCCAGAATCTGTGAATATGTTGTTATATGGTAAAGGGGAATTAAGGCTGCAGCTTTAACAAAAGTAGCTATCTACTGACACTGAGATGAGGAAATTATTCTGGATTATCCATGTGGGCCCAATGTAGTCACAAGAGTCCTTTAAATGTTCAAGAGAGAGAAAAAAAGGAGAAAGAAAAGCCAGAATCAGAGTGATACAATGTGAGACTCAACCAGCCATTGCTAGCTTTGAAGATGGAGGAAGGGGCCATGGCCAAGGAATGCAGGCTTCCTCTAGAAGCTGGAAAGGCAAGGGAATGGATTCTTTTCTAGAGCCTGCAGAAAGGAATGCAGCACTGCCGACTCCTTGATTTTAGTTTAGTGAAGCCCATTTCAGACTTCTGCATACTAGAACTATAATACATTTGTGTGGTTTTAAGCCACTAATTTTGTGGTACTTTGTTACAGCAGCAATAGATAACTAGTACAGCAGTAATAAGTGCTATGAAGACATCTGTACTCACAATGGGATAGAGTGTACTTGGAGTAAGGTGAATAAGCTATGATGCTAAGTGTTTTAAGTATTTTTTTTATTTCAATGCTTTTAGAAGGTACTAATGCTTTTTTGCTGACCACCTGATCCCATTATGGGTATTTTTCCCATTAGATATTATGGGCAGAGTGACTAGAGCCTATGGAATTTTCAGTAACTAACAACAATTTCGAGACTCTCTTCCCTACTAACAAAATGATAAATCAAAAAATAATCTTTGAAAAATAAAGTTAATAAACTTAATTGCAAGCTTTTAAAATGTACCGTTACGCTAACTTCATTCATTTTAACTTAGTATTCATATAAAATGTATTATATTTGAAAACAACTTTCTCACTTGGCAAAAATCCCTATATAATTCTGTTCATAAAGTATCTGAAAGTACTTCAAAAGCTTGTGGAAAAATAGAATGAAAAGATAATGCAAATATTTCCATTAATTTTTTGAAGTACCCTTATCTGTGATTTTGAAGACATTATAGGCAATTGTCAATTAAGTCAGTCAATTTTAGCCAAATAATTTCAAGAACAAATTCTAAAATCCCAACTAAAATTTTAACTGCAAATGAATTGTGTTTAATGCAGGATGTGGGAGTATTTTAACCTGTGATGTCATGTGGGAATGGTCTCTGAAGATGTGAGTTCCTGTAGCCCATGACAGTCTTCAAAGGCTTCTCCCCACTCATCCCTATTGCTTTCATGTTACACAAAGAACCAAATTCTGTTTCATTATCAGCCTGTTCCATGATTGCAACTGAGTTTTTGAGTTCCTGTGAAATCACCCATCGACATTCTGGGAAATGAAAAAAGGCATTTACCTTGCCTTTACTTTGCACTGGGCCAGCAGTGAGTGCACTCAAATCACTTCTATGCTGGCTTCTGATACATTTCCCGTACACAAAACTCTGTCTCCGACTCACTTTCTACCTTTGGAATAATAGGGAAAAGATGCTATAGTGCAATGGAATACTTCACTAGAGTGACTTTCTACCTTTGGAATAATAGGGAAAAGATGCTATAGTGCAATGGAATACTTCACTAGAGTTAAGCATCCTGGATTCCCGTACTCATAGGATATCTGGAGACCTTAGAGAAAACTCTCTACATTTCTCAGGCTCTCATTTCTTCATGTTTAATGAGAATTTGGTCCAAATTATCTCTACATTTTAAAACATCTATTTCTAAGTCTTCTAAGGGCCACGGCAATACTGGGTCTTGCTTAACAATTGGGTCTAACAGGAATCTGCACCTTTGAGACTTCTATTGCTCCAACTTCACCAGGACGGATCAAGACTACCTGAAATGGAGTAGGGATGGGCTAATGAGAACTAGACTGAGCTGGGCATCCAAATAAGTGACATCCCAGTGTTCTATCCCCCTACAGTTCGTCAAGTTATAGTCTGTTTACTTTTGTAAAGTTTATTCTTCTTGAAAATTAAAAAAATTCTGCAATCCACTTGAAGAAATCACCTGAAAGAATAAAGCTGTAAAGAGAAATGTAAAATATAAGGCTTACTTCCAAAATACAGATTGGGAGAACCTCACAGTAAGACCTCATTATTCATTGGACTGTGTCTGGTGGGACCTATAATTCAGACTCCATGATTGAGGGAGAAACAGAATCCTTATTTCAAGAAAGTTATGGTATTTCTAAATTGGTATTTGCTTCTAGAAGTATGAAAAAGTGCAAAACCTTTAAATGTATCAACTTGTAAAAGGATACTACAAATTGTAAAATAAACCATAAACAAAACAGTTTAAATCAAGCTACTGTCTTGTTTTGAAACATTACGCTTAGATCAAAGGGTTTTATTTGATTTTTTAATGTTAATAAAAACTGTTTCTTTTCAGTATATACTTTTTCCAGAAAGAGACCATCATATATAAGATTACATACAATTATAAGGATTTTAAAAAGAAATGTGCCAAAGAGTAAAAATAAGTCCAGGAGACATTTTGAACAGACAATAATAAAATTCTTTTCTGCAAAATTTTCCTGAAAGTATTGACATCATTTACAGATGATCAGTTAAGAATGGCCTGGGGATACCATTATAACCAAATGCTAATTTAAACTAAATTTGTTTGATAATGCTTAGGCACCTTCTTTAATTCTGCTTTCTATTTTTCCAAACTCTTAAAAAATTGAAGCTGTGCATGTACATATAGTTTAATTTTGGTCTCCTTTTGGCTCTAGGGTAGGATCCTGAAATAAACGTGCTTAACACAAACCACAAATCTTTCTCTTGGTGTCTATGGTACTTGATAATTGCTCTTAGTAACACATAAAATCACAAGTGTCTCATTCACACTTTTCCCTTTGTTTCCTCAACAATAATAACATTTTTAGCTTTTCCTGTCTGAGGTTTAACAGAACATTGGCACATTCAAGTAAAGACGTTTTGAGATAATTTCATGCAAGGTATCCTAAGGAAATCATTTCCTGACAATTAAAATCCAACCAGGAGCTCATTACTGCTATTATAAAAGAGAATAACAATTTAAACAGAAGAAAAACAAGTAATCACCATTCTATTGAAAAGTAGAGCTAAATAACTGATAGCTATGATTAGAGTACATGATTGGAATTTTCTAAGCTGTTGATAAATTCATTATCAAAAAAAGGAGCTTTTTTTCCTCATGCATCTTAAGATTAAAAGCAAGAAATAACGAACAACATAGACTATGTTTTTTAACAGTAAGTGAATGACTATTAATGTATAAACCTCATAGTTACTAAATTCAAGTGCAGATTTAACAGGGGAGGGGGTGAAGGTTTTCTTTGCTGTCATCAGAAGCACTGGAAAATTAGATGGTTATCATTTGACAAATTAAAAATCATAACTAATATTATTAAAGTAAAAAAAACATAAATATTTTTATGGACACTGATTCTGTGCAGGGAAATTTATACTTTTTTATTTTTTCATTCTTAGAAGCTAAAAGCCAAACAGTAACCAATTGGGAAGAGTTTGGTGTCACTGGCCACAGGTTTATAAACCAACCACAGGGATCTGAGCCCAGGAGGACTTCCCAGGTGCCAAGCCTAATTTTCATATGTAAGAGAATAGCCCTTTGTCCTTCAGAGTCCCTGACAACTTTTTCACACCTTGTTTTTCTTGAGGTTTCAATGAAAAACTCTCTTTATTAATAGTTGAAGTTGTTTTCTTTAACTCTTCTTTTCTTCTTCTGATATCAAAAATTGTGCCTTAACTCATGAGTCCTGCAGAACAAATTTTCATTTCAGAGGGTAAAGAAAAATTTCCTAAAGCTATTTCACAGATATCCTGAAAATCACTTGCAGTTGATAAGCCTTTATTAGAAATAAAGAACATAACAGTCCGGCAGATTCAGTGACTCTTCCTTCCCTAAAATTGTATCTACTTTTAAGTCAATGAAATATTCAGATTGCTGAAAACTAGAACATGTGGCATACAATAGCTTTAAGTGAACAGAGCTTCATTGGAAAGAAGTTTCTTTGCCCTAAAGGAGATGGAAGAGCTTTGTGAAAATATTTAAGGACCCACTCTTCGACAATCCCTCCTAAGTGGGTCAGTGTTCTCATCTTGCCTGGGATTTTTACAAGCCTGAATTGTATCGGGAAGGTCCAAGCTTTGGAGCAGATTAGAATTATGGTTAAGTTCCAACTCTGTCACTTAAAAGCGGCGAGACCTAGGGCAAAGAAACGTAACATCTCAGAGCCTCAGTCCCTCAGTAAGTAAAAAAGGGAGTAAACATAAACGTTAAGGGTGAACAAGATCACCTGAATGTTACCCTAAACTCTTTTAAACTTTAGATGGGTTACTTCCAGAGTATAGAGCATTGACCTTCTTTTTCTTAGAGCATTTACTTTAGAAAACTTTCAATTGCAGATGTTCTCTGCTCTTCTAAGATGTAAATTTTCTCCCAGCCTCTTGCTAGTTTTACAACCTAGAAATGTCTTTCTCAATGTGAGAGCTATCCCTATGAAATGTAATCATCAAGAATGATAGTGTCCCTATCACCCAGGCTCTGTGGGAGGGTAGGAGCCTAACTTTGATAAGCACTAATTAGCAAACACAGATAGTCTAATCAGCTAAATCACATGGACCAACTTTCCCCCAAACATGCTCTCCACTAGCTTGCCTCAGGGCTAAAAACTCACCTGCATTTTGTTTCAGCAGAGCCAAGTGCAATTTTCTTCCCTTATTGAAATAGTCCTAATATTATGCTACTTGGAAATAGTCTTCCTTGCCTGTTTAACCTATTCAGTATAATTTCTCTTTGACAAGGATTGTTATAAAGATTAAATAAAGTAGCATATGTAAAATAGTCAACATTACATATAATGGTTGCTTAATAAATTTTATTTTTCCTCCATGCCCCTGTCTTTTAAACCACAGAATTCTCTGAATAGAGATACCTGAAAATCCCAAATGCCTCTTTTCAAAGATCGGGTATAGTGGTAGGATATGGCAGCCAAACAAGTTTAAACGAAAAAAAAAAAAAAAAGTCGTGTGTGTGTGTGTGTGTGTGTGTGTGTGTGTGCGCGCGCACGCGCGCGCGTGTGTGTTTAAATGGATGAACAGACTCCAGAAACTTAACAGCAAGTTCTATTTCCAGCATACGCTGAGCTGGTTTGAATGGTCTACATATTAGCACCAATAACAATGATGGAATGACAGCTGCAGCCTGGCCAGATGAGACATAAGTTCTCCAGCCCAAATGCCCTGTCGTCACCATAGATTCCAAGCAGAGAGGGGAAATATTATGTTCCCAAAACCAAACTGCAAGTTTCCTCTTTAGGGACTGATGAAATCATTGATAAAAGCAAGAATATCTGAATGTTGTCGCATTAGGAGGCATGAAGATGACATGCTCAGCAAGTATCAGATGTAAAATCTTAAAGCCCATTTTAGTCCAAAGGTACTCCAAAGTTAAACTAAAAAAAAAAAAAAAAAAAAAAAAAAAAAAAAAAAAAATCCCTTCTTCCAAGTCCCTCTATGAGTACAAAATAACAACATATGAATCACTGTCATTTTTATTTCCATGAATATAAAAATGGTCTCTTCCCATATTATTCTTTACTAGGGGCACCAAGAAGTCCACTTGGAGCCATTGTTATACCCATTTTAATTAGATTACATTTCTGTGAACTTTGCTATATGACTGTTAAAGGAGAATAATTGCAGTTCTATTTTTTTTTTTAAAAAAGCAACTTTATCAAAAGTTTACATTGTATCTTGCATTAAAGTTGTCTTTTCTGTTATGCAATAAGCAATCAATGACATACCAGATCTTTTTCTGTTGGAATACGTGATATTTTTTTCAGGTTACGATGTGTTACAATTTCTTTCTATCCACATCATCCTCTGCCAGACTCCAGTTCAACTTCATTAACAGACAGTATTTATTTCCAAGAATAATTACCACAGTGTCAGAGAAGAGCACTGTGAATTGTTTACAGTTGTTGCTATCTTTAATATTTAATATTGAATTCAAATACTTTTAATGATTATTATGTCCTTCTTGTTAGCTTATGTCCTGAATGTCAAAAAATGACTTTTGCTAACTTAGCCAAAGAGCATAAAAATAAAAGAACAAAGAAAAATTTGAAGTTTGTTAAAGCTAGTGTGAAAAATATAAGTGGATTATAGAGAAAAAAATGTAATTTATAGAAAATATAATATAGAAGAGGCTATGAAGAATATCATTTTTCTGAACACTGAAAACTGAGTTCTACTTCCTGAGAATAAAAATGAAAAAAGATAAACAGATACTTAAAGTTTGTTTACAGCACAGTGGAAAATATAACATACATATAAGGTTATTATAATTAATCAATGTGACTTATAGAAAGTAGAATTTGAGGGAGATCATGGAGAATATAAGATTTCTGACAATATCAGCATATTGTACTTGGTAATTTAGATTAACTGCAGCATCAGCAAATCTGAATAAAAGCTGTTAATAAATTATTTCATATAATTAGAATAACATATTACTGATACCTCAGCAATATTCTTAAAATGTACACAATTCAAACTTAGCTCTTTATAACAATTTCATACCAAATTTTACTTTCCTCTTTTTGGAGTAGACACTGAAACAGAGAATCACAGAAGCTGTGAGTGGTAAGGTAATACATGGAAGTCTTACAATCCCCACTTTAAATTCAACTTTAATAGACCTCTAGCAATGGAATTAATTACTTTTTAATGATGTATTAAATAAAATAAGGTTTTAATACTCTACATAAACTTTTTAAAATATAGATTTCTAAACACATTCTTGTCTCATGCACATATGATGAAAAAAGGTATAAATAGGCTTAAGTCCTGATTTTATGCTATTGTGATTAAGATAAAATAATATCAGATGTATCATTTTCTGTATAGCATTATTTAATGAGTCTTAATCCTGCTGATATACTAGAATCACCTGGATAATTTTAAACCTACTAGTGTCTGAGCCTCACTATAAAGAGTTTCTGATTTACTTGGTCCAGGATGGATCTAAGGGTGTAAAGCTTCCCAGATGATTCTGGTGTGGATCTGAACTGAGGTCCACATTGGTATACAATGTGGAAAATAGAATTAAAAGATAATACTAATCTTTCCATGAGATTTTGAACTACTCTTGTGTATAGAAAAGCAAGGAAATAGGCTCACGAGATCTAATGTATTCCTGAGTACAGTGCTGCTCTAGTTTCTATAGCATAAAATGCTAAGAATTTTTAGAATATATATTCTAAGATTTGCTGATTTCTCCATCTGGAAAATAAAATCATGTTCTCTTTGGCACAAGTAGCACCACACTTTTATAGGAACATGTATTCTTTCAAATTTGCAACACATTCCTAGGCCAGGAAATAAGGAAAAAGAGGAAAAGAACCTAAAGCCAATGGAGTCAGTTTCCAACATTCATAGAAACCCTGTCCCCAACCACCGTCACTGCCCATTTCCAAGATCCAAGATTGGATGGGAATTCTACTTTCCACAGCACTATCTGCTCAGAATCTAGAAGTGTACTTTATCTCTCTTCACCAACTTCAAGGGATTTTGTTTCCCATACTCCTTTAAGAAGCTGTTTATCTACAGAGATTAAAAAGGAGTCTAAGAACTTGGGTTCTCTTAAGAGAAAGTCTTCTTATGTTAGCTTTTGTGTTTGAATTTTGACAGTGGAAAACACCCCCATAATTATGTTTCCCTGCCTAAGCCCAGCTGCATCATCAGTATCCATCTCATTATAGAAAATTTCCTAAAATATATCGAGGGAGTACATGTACCACCAAATCCAATTCCATCTCCTTGTTCTTTAAAGGATTAGTATGTGTCAAGTAATTGGCAGCTATTTATATCAACCTTAGGTTACGAGAAATCCAGAATAGCTTATGGCTTAGGAGATTTAAGAGGACTAACGTTTGTAACTATAAGCTAAGTAAATGCCACAATTTCTAACTATTGGTATGGAAACTCTCACACAGGGAAACACAGACATAAAAGTCTTTTCAAATTTCACTCTAACCTCCCAAACATTGCAAGGAACAATACATTAAATACAAGCAATAGAAAAAGCTATGAGAATAGGAAACAATAATCAATAAAGCACTTTACACCTGATTATTCATTTTATGTCCCACCAACGAATAGATATTGAAATGGCTGCTTTATCTTCACAGAGGTGATTTCATCAAACACAACAGAAAGGACGCCCTGTATTCAGTCCACATAAAAGACACTCTACAGGAAACAAAACATGAGGATTCAGTTCGCCAGGCTTAGAAAATAAATTTTATGTAAATACTGAACAAAACCATGCAAAAACTATTAGAATTTTCTCAATGGGAAGAAAACTCATATAATTCTGTGTTTATTCCAGTAAGTGGACAGTTTTAGGATGGTTTAAGGAGAATGCCATCTGTACAATTCCAGTTGCGAATTGTATTTACCTTTTTATTTTTGCCTTTGAATCTAACACTGAGATCCTTGCCAGCCAGGAATACTCATTCTTGCCCCATCTACATGACCATAGTGATTTGGATAGAGTTGAGGATGAGATAGATCTTAAATGCACAGGAATGAATGACGAGATATAAACCTAACTAAACGCCCCATCCTCCTGGGAACGTTTATACAGCAGACCTGTCTCTCAGAAATCTGATCAGCTATATACATCCCTGGGAGTAAAAAGCAGCTTTTTCTCCACGTTAAGTTAGTGTGAACAAAAAAAAGGAAAATATACATTATAATCTTAATCTAAGTGGTAAAAAGTATTACACGTTAATTTAAGGGCATACCCTTCATTTTACTCCATTGTGTTTAGGTTAGTTTTTAAGTACAATGCTTTGATTCTTTATTTCCTTAATTAAACATTTTATTTGTTTGCTTATTTTTTTAAGTTTACTAATAAAACTTGTATATATTTATCATGTAAGAACTTCAAAAAGTTCATGGAAAATAGATAAAAATGGAATTAAAAGATAACACAAATCTTTCCCTGAACTTTTTGAAGACCCTAGAACAACATGTTTTGAAATATCTGTATACTGGAAATGGCTAAATCTAGCTAATTAACATATCCACTACTTCACATACTTATTATATTTTGGTGGGGAGAGTTCATTTTTTAATTTCAATATTTTTCATTTCCCTCCCTTCTTTTTGCTGAGCACTTTCTGCATATGTAGCAGCAGTTTAGATAATTAACTCAAATTTTCTTGCTTGTTTCTTCTTCTGTGCCAAGATTCTGATGGTAATACACCAATATGTAGTAATCCATCTTCTATAAAGAACTGCCTGTTTAAGTTAATAGAAATGAGTTTTAGATCAAGTGAGGAAACTTACATTGTGCATGAATTTGCACAAGTTTATTCAGCCTACTGGTAGTCAATTTACAATCTATAAAGTGAAGGGATTGAATTTAATCATTGTTAAATTCCTTCAACTCCAGTAATCTATGTTTTCTTCTTAGTAAAAGTAGATATGGTAGACACTGATTTTAATAATATTACTAAATTAAGAGAAGACAGTATTAAAATGTAATGCTCTCATCACAAAGAAATAAGAAATTTTTGCAATGATGAACATGTAACTACCCTGATTTGATCATGACACATTGTATACATGTATTGAAATGTAACTCTGTACCCCATAAATGTGTACAATCAAGTGTCCATTATACACACAGGGATAAAAACTGCATATACTCACTCATAAGTGGGAGCTAAGAGAGAAAGAAGGAAGGAAAGAAAGACCACTGTGGTGTGTTGGACTTGCAGAGGAAGAGCGCACACTTAGGGATATAAAGTGGAGTAGGGGAAAGGGGGATGGGGAGGGAGGTTGGGGATAACTGGGTGGGGGACATGGGGTACAATCGCAATTTGTGGTAATGGGCATGCTGCCACTATGGATCTGACCTTCACATCTTGGGCACGAGTGATGACAATAAGCTCTGTATATCATGAATATTCATAATCAATAAAAAATATATATTTATTGAATTACTAGTTGGTTATTTTTCCATATGCATGTTTTATCCTGTTTTGTGAATTTTTACCTGTGTGGTATCCATTTTACCACTGTGATTCAATTTTCTTTTTTCTGTTCTGTTTTAAGTTAGGGGAGGATTCAGAAAAATGGTGGAAATCTATAGGGAAAGATTTAAATAATAATAATAATGAGAAGTTATTTCAGGCTGGTGCCACAAGTTCAAGAGAAGGTACAGCAATAGACAACAAGGCATGTTAAGGGGCTCAGTAATTAGACCCCTTGGAAGTCTTATCAGTGTTGAGTTTCCCAGATTAGAGGGATGTAAAAGTAGGTTTGGAAGGATTCTTGTTAGAACTGCCAAGCCCACAGTTAAGAGTTTTAAATGGCAGATGATCGTAGGTCATCAAAATTCTGATGAAATGATGAGAGTAAAACTTCTCTGTTGGATATCAGCAAGAGGTCAAGGGGCCAGGCAAGTGGCAAGTGATAAGGAAAAGATAAAATCCTGTATAAGGAGAGTGTCATTGGGAGTGACTTTACAAAGAAAGATATCCACCCCAAATTAAAATTACTTGGATAAAAAGAACAAAGGAGAAGGAAAAGCTAAATACATCTGAAATTTGGAGTTTGGGTGATTGGAAGATTTATTGGGAAGTCATTTGGAGGAGCTATTTTTAATATTAATTCTGTGTAATAACTGTCCACTTAGAAAAAGAAATGTTACAAACCACAACTTCAGTACTGCATTTTAAATACCAAGCAAAATACAGTCATGATTTGATACAATTATGAAATTTCAAAAAGGAGGTAAAATAATTTGAAATACTCTGACATGTATTTCATGTATGACAAATACTCTTTCTGTCGTAAAGAGTGGTTTGAATTGCTAGAAAATAATTGTTCCAGGTGATATTTTTGAGCTATTATTGGCAATATTAACGTCCTTATACTTAAGCCGTAAGTCACTGTGATCATAGGACTTGAGTTCCCACACCTTCTCAAAGGCATCTCACTCAAATATGTGTTTAAATATATCACAAACTTTGATTAATGCAAAGGAATGGTTAATACTTTCTCAGATTTTTAAAAATATCGCTGATGTTTTAACGACAAACATAGATATTTTCTCTTTTAAACAAAAGCTTGACGGCTTAATCTTTTACTTGAATAAACATTTATAGGTGTATAGAGGCCTAGTGGTATTAGACTTTAATTAGTTTGACAAATTATACTATAAATGAATTTATTCATGTGCTATTACATATTATCATAAGTAATTAAAACTAAGCTACACTTGTCAAGGCAGTTTAATAAACTGTGCTTTTCACTGCAGTCACCTCGGATTTCTATCACGTTCATTTTCTGACTTGCTAATTTACAAAATGTAATAAATAAAAAATGGGAATTCTACATATGAATTGACAAGATTCTAAGAAAAAATCATTACACTTACTTGATAATAACTACAAAAACATCTAATAATTACTTCATAAATTAGGTGAATACAATATTATTTAGCAATAAATACCAAGGGAAATACAAAACAACCCACCAGATTAACAAGGAACATAGGTCATCTGTCTAGCAGTGTCACAAATTAATAAAAATGATTTGCACTTGTTTGAGTTTTATTAGTAGTACGGTTATTTTGCATTCATTAAATAGTTAGGGCCTCATAACAACATGTTGGGAGTTAGTACCCTTCAGAGGAGGAATTAGGGGAAAATGTTAGGGAACTGGGTGCTGGTGGTGATGGGGTGGACAGATAATTGTATCAGTATTACTATAGTGGAATAAAATGCAAAAAAGCATGCAATTTGGGGAACAAGTACAGGATCAAGATGTTGTGAAGGAATAGATAAAATAAAATAGGGGAAATGCACATCGTTCTTATTTTTGTGACCACAGAGAGACATGAGCTGAGAAAGAGTTGGAGTTTGAGCAAACAAAACAGAAGATACAACTGAGCTAAGCTAGTGTGTAACCCACTCTGTCAGCAGAAGAGCTTTCGTTCCATATGAACAACAAAATGCAATTTAAAACAAAACACAGAGTAAATAGTAATTAGCTACAATGCCATATAAAGTTGAGTTATCTAATCCAGAGGATGGTATAGAGTTTGGGAGGCATTTCTGACATATGCAAAGAACGAGGTAGAATAATTTGGTGATTCTGTCTCTTCAATAACTCTGAAGGCTGCAGACTTGTCGAATCTTGAAGTTGCATATCCATGTTGCCTCATTCATTTTACCTATGAAAGAACTGAACCTTGTAGTCTGATGTCTTAGAAGTCTGTTTGGGGTTTGTGCAATTGCAGCATCCTTATGTCAATATTACTCTCCTTGCCCCTTACATTGTGGTGGAGGATTAGGTGAGCCCCAAATAGCCACACAATGACTCAACAGCCCCATTAGGTAGAAAGAGTACCACCATTATCTTCTTTCTAAAGCAAGTCTCAGACCCGATTAAGTAATTTGATCAGGAACACTTAGGAGTTGGGAAAATTGAGACTCAAAATCAGGTTTTTTGATTTCAAATTGATGTTTTCCCCCCTAATATACTGCCACCTAGATTAATATTATATAGAGACAGAACATCATTTACATCATCAGTGACCTAAATTTCCATAGTAGGGATTCATATTTCTTTGACTATTCTGCATAGATAAGTATGTATCTTCAAATTAAATTTATGTATCTTTGGGGAGGGGAAAATTATTTATATAGTAATATAACTTATTGAAAACTTCTTTATTCAGAAATTTGAGAAATAAAAATTTAGTATGTAATTCTGAAATGTTTAACTATAAATGTAGGTTGGTGAGTATTTTCAGACAGAATTCAAATATGGTAGCTAAAGACTGTAGTAAAATCCAACCCTCATCAAAGTAAATGTTAATTCCCCCTACAAGCTTTTAGCAGGGCTATTGTTAAATTTATTTCTTTTCTCTCCATCCTTCTTTAAGATAAAATGTCATCCTAATTTATGGTGAGATTAAATGAATATCAGGTAATATGAAATTAAAAGGAAGGAAATCTATGAAAGTCTATAAAATACTCAAATTATAACACACCAAAAAATCACCCCTTTGGAAACAATAGTAGGCATGACTGGGGTCCAACCATACCCAGACCTCCTTCCCTCTCTGCACATATGGGGAATATAGACAAAGCCATGTGACTAGTTTTGGCCAATGAAGCATATAGGGTCTGAGGTAAAAGCTCAGGTAAGATTCTCTGGTTGCCCCTTCCTCTGCTGTAGTGATCCTCAAAGAGGATTTTGGATCCATATGACAAGAAAACCTGTCTTGCTGAGTGACTGTTTTAAAGACTACTATCCTACTACACTGGACCCAGGTGAACTTTGAATAAGCAGGAAATCACTTGGACACCTCAGAGATACTAGGGTTATTTGCTACTTACTACATCATGGTGTCTGGTCAATACCCACTAATACAGAGATGCATTTATTTTTCTCTTATTTTATATCTTCCAACAACTTTCTCAGGCAAATTCCAGAAGATGATGCCTTTCTGCTTTACAGATTACTTGTACACAATTTAGGGTCTATGACTCAGGCAGCTCTGAAAGGCGGTGAGGAACGTGGGTTGTAGATGCAGATCACTTGCCTTACATTCTCGGCTGGACACTTGCTGGCTCTGAGATTTTGAGCAGCCCGTTTCCAGCACCACAGTTTTCTCATTTGTAAAATGGAGATAATAGTGTCTAACGATTGGGTTGTTATGAAGGAAAAATGATGAGATGAGGGGAAAATAATACATGCGAAACACATAGAAGAGTGTTTGGAATTGAGTAATCTCTTGATAAGGGTTAGATACCATAAGTCTTGCCACCATGAACCCTAATTTACTCCAGACACACATTGTTTTATTTAGCTGGTTCAAGTCCTCTTTGGTGGTTAGAGTTGACAGTTACATTATCAAATAGTGAAAAAACATATGTATAGTCTAATAACAAAAAGATGGAAATACTTTTATTAGAGAGAGTTCTAATGCACTGGTTCTTTAGAGGTTCCACAGAGTGGATCTGTTGCTATTTATAGTTCTAGGAGTCAATGTTAAATAGATGAAATTCACAAAGGAAATTCCAGTGGATGATAGTGACACATTCAGGGTCAGTGGCATCAATACTATAGATAAGAAATTCTTAGGGAAAAGACCCATAAGAATAGTCTTTGAACTTAGAGAAAAAAACACCTGAAAGGTGAATCTGCTGGCATAATACAAAAGAAAATGAGGCTCGCATTATTTAGTGGCTCATTCG
Organism: Galeopterus variegatus; assembly: GCF_000696425.1. NCBI lineage: Eukaryota > Metazoa > Chordata > Mammalia > Dermoptera > Cynocephalidae > Galeopterus > Galeopterus variegatus. The sequence continues at coordinate 259,727 of NW_007726967.1, forward strand.
TTTTAGACGGTAGCTAAATTGCCTGAAATCCCTTTCATATTTTGCAAAGATCAAGCACATTAAGAATGTCAAAACAACATTAGGTAACCCCTTTCAAGCGTCAAAATAACTGCTCAGAATAAAGGAAATATTTGTGAAGTTCAGGGCTATGAAGAAGACAATTAAATGGTAATGTTGTGGGGGAGACAAAGCAGAGGTCCTGGATTTCCACACTTGTCAACTAGGATAATGCATATTTTATATGTTAGTATTACAAATATGTAAAGCTTCAGAGAGCAGTTAATACATTAGTCCACCTAACTTTGATCAGTATAGAAGTTATAAATCATAAGCAATACTTCCTCCTTATTTTCCCTTGGTCTTCACACAATTCTGTACCTCATGTTGATTGAACAGTATTTTAAAAAGAGGGTTATTTGCAAAGCTTCTTTATGTTTCACTTTAGTTTTTGCACAGTAGACCAGAATGATAAATCCAAGTGCTTTAAATGAAATGACAGCCTACATAACTGCTGCTCCACTAAGATGTAGGTAACTGCAGTTTTATGTTCAGCCCTGCTGTGTGCTCCTAATGGTAGTATCACATCTGTCATTATTTCAGAATCATGCAACTTGAATGATTCTAAAACTCCAAAATGTTTACTCTAAAAACTTACTTATAGTGTCATAGCTACACATCAACCCACAAAATGTCATGCAATCTTGTGATAATGTCTAGTAACCGTCAGATTCCACAAACTTTACCTAATTATGCGAAATGGCTTCTTACAGAATGCTATTGCTCATAAATCATTTCCTCACTTAGAAATCATGAGTATTTTATCAAACTACATTACAATGTAATCTTTTGCTACAACTTTGAGCATACATTATCACAAAATGTGCTGCCAACACATTAGGAGAAAGAATTAAAGAAAGAGAATTAGGAGAAAGAAACGGAATCTTTAGGATAATTACAAAACTTGGCATTACGTTATCACATATATTCCACGGCGGGGGGGTGGGGGGTGGGGATCTGTAAAGGTAGTGATTCATGACTTGATTACAATGTTCCCATTGCAATTACATGCAGAACTACTCAGATTTTTCTTCAAGGAGCACCCAAAAAGAGCTATCATTAGAATCTGCAGATAAAAGACCTTAGATTGTTTCAGAGACTATGTGTAGCTGCTGCTCTTTTCATGCTAAAAGCAACTACAGATCTGTCTAAAGAAAGCCTTATAATCCTGTTCCCCATTCCTTTATTCATTAAATAATTAGGATGCAGTTATAATTCAAACACGAGATTTTTTAGGATAATGAAACCACTTCTGGTAATAGTAGATTCATTTTTTTCCAGAATATTATTAAACTAATGAGGGAGGTATGAATATAAGAATATCAAATTGAAAGAGTCAGAAATTTCTCTTTTTGCATGGCTTTGTATCTTTGAGAAGATATTTTTATATTTACTTAAGGATGACCTAAAAAATATTTTATTTCCTTTTATAACTTCTATAACTATTGGGAGATGGAAGAGAACTTCGATCAATTTTATTCTCTTTTTGCCTTTCATTAGTCAAGATACAATAACCTCCAAAATGGGACAATCTTTGTCTAAACCAAAAACACAAAAACCTTTCCTATTCCAATTTAACTAATGAGTACCATGTCTTTTGAAATATGTTCTATTTTTACATTATGAATGGATGTTATCATAAGCAGTGGATTACCATTTTATATCCTGTAGGCACACCATTTTCAAAGGAGTATGGGCACTTGCTCTGTGGTACACACTTTATGTAAATAAAAGTATTCAAATGAATATTGTTCAAAAAAAAAAAAAAGAAAAGCAGCTGACTTCAAGAATCAGAGAAAAGCATTTCTGTTTGGGATCCTCAGAAAGGAAAGATAAACCGCATTTTATGATGATTTAAGGATGATGTGCAGAGCTCACACTTAAAAATTTACATTTTCAAAGCAATATTGGCTGATTACAAAAACTGCGCTGCCACTTATGACACTGTTATTACTAGTTTGCAGGCAAATATTATGATGCTCTATGTTAAATGCTTTCCATGTTTTACAAGTTTGCGTGTATTCAAAGGCATAACTAAGTTCCAATGAATGTTGCCAAATCATCAGCTGGTCAAGAAAATATATTGGTACAATATATTACATACATTAATGAAAAAATAAAATTACATGAAGTAAATAAACTCAACAGAAAGTCCCAATACTGCTGTAATCTAACATTTAATGTTGATTATAAATAAATAAACTGTAATAAAAAAGCAAGGTTAATAACTGACATTTTTGTGTTGGGATTGAACTTAGCTTTTTAGGCTAGTAGTTAGTTATAAATATGTTGAATAAAAACACGTGTAGTTTTGGAATGTAACAAATCAAACAGAAAAAGATGGTCTTTCATGGGGAAACTGTGTCTACACTTAGAGAAAGAGATATGGAATTGGACCTCTGAGGTTGATTCTAGGCATCCGGCTTAATGTCCTTATTCAACTAGCTTGAATGATTCAACTTATTCAACTTGTTTTACTGCAAGTTATCTGCTCTATGGATGACTTATGGTTGCTAGAAAGCTCTACCTTGAGATCCAGCTTGATACCCAGACATCAATAAGGTCAAGGTCTCAAGTAGGGTGATTGTTAGGTCATAGTAACTGGCTGAAGAAGGAAAATGGGCTGAAGGGAGAAAACTGTGTGTCTTCTACGACTGTTTATAATCTCGAATGTTACAACACTTGGACATGTGAAAGGAAGTAATTATTTAAGTCTAGAAAGATGATGAAACCCTGGATTTGTCCATATCAAGACTAAATGTGTGCATTAAAATTTCAGAACACACTATTATAGTATTCAATAAATCAATTATTTATTTACCTGCTCATATCTCTTAAACATACTGATAATATAGCTAATAAATTTTAGATTATAGCCTTTCTTGATTATTATTCTTTGTTTTGTAACTTCCTGAAGGGTTGAATTATTTTATTTGTATTATCTTCGTGTCCAACACATACAGAATGAAAGCATGCTGAGTAAATGTTTAACATGACATTCCCCGTTTTTCATTCATTTGATTGTTCCTTTGAAAAATAAAGGCTATTTTCTTTCTGAATACTGCTAAAACACATCTTTTAATAGGTAGCTGTTTCAAAACAGTCTTCCAGATTACCATGCTATAGCCTAAAAAAGGCAACAAAGAAATATAACTGAAGACTACTTTCCTGGAGCAGCAGAAATTAAAGTTCAGAGATCAAAAGCCAAATATTCGAAAATGTCACTGCACTCTTTATCAAGTTTCACAATAAACAAATTTCCACCAAAGATGACTCCCTCTACTCCTTCCACTTAATGGACTGATTTTGTTCAGGCACCTGTCCCACCAAGACTCTAGGGGAGATAAAGTCATTTCTTACTCCAGGGCAAAACATTTCATCAGCCCGAATCAATGCAGGTGGAAAGTGAACTTGGCCATGGGTGGGTAAATTTCCTAAGGCAGCAAATGAGACTGAAGAGAAGAACATTTATTTGATGTTAGAAGGAAAGGATCCCTTATCTTTCTTCAGTGGAACAGCAAAGAACCATGGCATCTCTCAACTCTAAGGCGAAAAAGCTTAAGGCTGAGGCTGAACACCAGAAGCAACTATATTGTCCCCTATAATTCTGCTATAAGTGTAGATTCCCTCACGGGGGCATAGAGCTTTCTAATGAAGGGGGCAAAACATCCCACAACTTCAACATATGGATTTAGGATGTGTCCTTGAAGAATGCTGAGTTTGAGGAGGGTCTAAAAGGTTTGGCAATATAAGGGGCTGAGGAGATGGTTCTTGAAGTACTAAAATGGAGGTATGTAATATGAAAATGTATAAAGTACTATTTATGACATAGTTTATTATATTTAATGTAGAAAATTCTGACATACATACACTGTGTTCTTCCATAAACTTTGTCAGATTTGCTACCCATTTTTGATGATATTAACGTGGGATTAAGTGGAACCAGTATTTCATTTTAATTCTGAGGAACATTTTGTTTTGCCATATTTACTATTATTTATTGACATAATGATATTTCAACAAACCAAAATATTTTATTACATATATAGCTGAACATATAATTCATAATTGTATAGTATAGAAAATAAACCTTTTTGGTATTGTCCTCAGCATTTAATAATGCAAAACTAGAGACAGACATCTTTAGAAAAAAATAATAAAATAGTCCTTCAGTATTAAAATTTCTTATTAAAAAGCATTAGATCAAAGTTAAGAATACGACATGTTATTAATGCATAGATGAGTTAGGCATGAATAAAATGAATCAAATCCCATACCTTATGGCAAGTCAAAATATTTGAAATCTGCAAGTCACAGTTTGTCATAGGTCAATTGCAAAAACAATGCATTCATATTTTTTCATTATTCTGTGGTTTTTGATGATGCAACATTTAAAATAATGTGTACCCAGGACATAAGCAATGTACCGCATACTTACCAGGTGATTTTTATGCCACTTTGCTGAATGCAGGATTAATATATTTGGGCTTTTTATTGCTTGAGTAGAAAGTGCTCATTACTTATTATTTTATGTTTATAATATAGAAAAAAATTTTTTAAAGTTTTTTTAAAAAATGGCATACATCACACTGTTGTAGTGGTTGATTTCCTCAAGATGGTCTTCTGTGGTTTTGGTGCAGTGGGAGGAGGCACAGTTGCAGGTCTGAGAGGGGGAAAGCTGTTACTGTGGCTTATTCCCAGTCCCCCATTTTCTAGTGGGAAAGGAGGGAGACGCGGTGGAGGAGGGAGGGGAGGGCCTTGGTGAAGAATCTTTCCTGGTGGGTGGACAGGTTCACTGTGTAAGTGGACCTCCCTGTTTTTTATGTTATACCGGGTGTCACAGTCAGGACAATAGCCATGGTACTGTACTTTTTCATTAAACCGTACTCGTTCCCGAGGCCCTGCCTGAGGACACCTGTTTTTTTCAGGTCTATGAATCAGAGGCTGTACTGGAGGCTTGTCCACGTTACTGTTGGGTATGCAGCAGATATCTCCATTTGGAATTTTGCCAGGGCCACCTGGTAAGCCTCCGTTTCGTAGAAGGGTGCCATTGGTCTTCACGGGATTGACAGCTGGCCCCACCCTTTGGGGGTCTTCACACTTCACAGGCGTCAACCGCGGAGGAGGTGGCGGAGGGTTTGGCTTTCTCAGGACCGTGAGGATAGCAGAGGGGTGTGCTGGAGGTTTAATGAGCGGCGCATTAGCCTGCACTTTGATCTTCTCTATGCTGGAGGCTGTCGTGCCGCTTGAGCTACTGTTCAGCGTGTCTGTTTTGGAGCTGTCGGTCATCTCATCCTCCAGCTGAAGGTCAGAGGTCAGGGTATCGATCTGGTCAACCACCTGGCGGAAAGGACAAGGCAATTGTGTTAAAGAATGACCAATTTAGTAGAAACAATTTCTTTCTGTCTAGCTGTAATCTGCTCTGGAGGCCTTGACGGACATTGACCTGTGCATGCCATTGCTGCATAATATTTTCAGTCTATAAATTTACAGAATAGACCCTATCACAAAAAATGCCAACATAATATGGTTTCATAATTTTTTTGATAACATAATTTAATGTGCTTAGAATATAATTTACTATTATGTATACATTTTAACCCTGACTCTGCTGCACCCACCAAAGTTGGAATTCTGATGCAGTAATAGAACTGATTTTGTTTAAATAAGAGGAGGGGACTTCCCTTCTGCTTACTATGTAGAAAGGTACAGGAGAACATCGCTTCCATGCTGAAAATGAGAAAGAGCCAGATAATCTGTAAAAATCATAACATTTCTTGGACCATCAGAGAACTGAGATCACCACACAACCAAGTGAACTGAACTGTCAAGAGTTTCAAGCCCTCTGAGGATAGACAAGACACATCAACTGTTTGGAAAAAGAGGCATTAACTGCCAAAGTGAAAAACAGCTAAAACTCTAATGACTAATGAAAGGCTGAGGATGTGCTGTCACGACAATTTAGAATCCTTGGGAGCCCCAGACACAATGTAATCTGTACTCGCTTATTGTCTCTTTTCCATGGGCCTCTTCTGTGAAAAAATAAGGGCAGGGAAGACACAGGAAAGAGACCCTCTTGGCACACAGGCACAAAACTCCATCCACTTCTCAGACTCTTGTTTCTTACAAGCAGAAGCCTTATGCACTGGAGGATGGCAAAAAAAAAAAAAAACCCTTGAACCTCTAAGACACAGGCAAAGATCCTTTGCTTCTGGGAGACGTAGAAGCCAAAGCTATCCGACCCGGGGGTGGACAGAGAATTCTCTTGGGTCCAGAACCCTACACAAATCAAAAGCAGATGTCTACTAACACTGGGGAGTGGTAGGAAATTACAACCACTCAAGGCCTGCTTCAGACACAAGGAAGAGGCAGGGAGTTGGCTGGGGCTGGCATAGCCATCAGACCATGATGCAGGTCTGAACCCAAGTGAAGGGGAAGGGTTGTGACAAAGGAAATTTGGATGTATCTTAATCAAGTCAGCTCTAAGGAAAGTTTGGCAAGGCAATTGGGGAATCTGGCATCTCGCATAACAGGCTTGCCTTAGTATTTCTGCCCTGTTCAGTCATTGGTAGGGAAAGGCTTGTGGCTCTGCTCAAATGCTGGATTTCAGCACAGCAGCAGGGCCTTCAGACATTTATGCTCCCTACAGTTGGATATCTTGGAGGCCATTGTCATAGCCACTACAGGCAATATTATGCATATGAAAACAGAAAAGTGATGGGTTACTTTAAAAATAGTGTATGTAAGGAGACAGTCCTTTCATTTCACACATTTCCATTCCATTTATTCCATATGGAGATTTTTCCCTCTTCTTTTACACAGGCCTAAGTCTGTTAAACTATGAAGTTGGCTCTTTGACACATGATAGCAGGACTGAGCTCAAAATAAAAACATCACCAGTATCAGAAGGTGGAGAAAATATAGAAACTTTACATCTTTTTCATGAGGCTCTTACATGACTGATTCTGCCAGGCAGGCTAATGTCACCAGGGCAGTCTTTGGAGATCTCGAAGGTCTACAAATCCATCAGTTTCATCAGATTCAACAAATACAAAAAATTCAACAAATTTCTCCTAGTGTTTTCTATTTTCGCAAATGGCACCATAAACCTCCCACTTCAATAGCCATTAATCTAGACTGTTCTTGACACCACCCTTTTCACTCACCTCTGTCCAGGGCTCCTAGAGAACAAGTCTTTCTATTTTTAGGTCCTAAATATATCTTAAATTTATTCACTTCTCCCCATTTTCATTTCTGCAATCCAAGTCTGAGCCTCCATTGCTTACCATATGAACTACCCAGAGTCACCTTGCTTTCCCTTTCATTTCTGTAGTCTCAGTGACTTTTTCTAAAAAAACAGAAATGTGCTCTTGTCAACTCTTGCTTAAAATCTTTCAATGCCTGTTCACTTCTCCTGTGATAACAATCAATTCTTAACATGTCCTTCAAGGTCCTGCATAGTCTCAATGATGTACTGGTATTTAACACTGGTTCTTGGCAGTTTAAGGGAGTCTTGATTTGAAGAGTTTGCCAGTTTCCATGGTGTAAAATCCCACTGTGGTTGATTGCAAGTTTGTAATGCAACATCACTGACTGTGAGGTTGAGAAGAAATGTGCAGTAACACACCATTCTAAGTGTTTCCACCATACTGATATAACAGAATAAGCAAACTCAGAAGCACCAAAAATATTAAAATATAGTAAAATAATTAATGATGGCCAGGAATAACTAGAAAACTTTTGGCTTTAATTTAAATTTTTGGTTTAATTTGTTAAATTGTAAGTTTATACTGCTATATTTTTAATAATGGTTGTGTTTAACAACCAGCTCACAACATTTTTAGAAATATAATGTTCGGTTCTTGTTAATCACTATAAGTCTGTTCCAGCACATCACTGTCTCTCACTTCTAAATAATTCTCCATCCTCAACTCAAATAAGTTTCCCTTTTATTATTGTCCTCAAATGTCTCTGGTCTTCTCTTAGACCTTCATAATTGGTAGTCGGCTTCATGCCACAGGAAGTTTGTATGTATTAATATTTCTTCTTGAAATTCTCTGACTTCTCTTTGTCTAATTAACTGCTACACATCTTTAAAATCTTAACTCAGGAGTCATTCATGAAGCAATCTGCCTGGGGTTGAATGTCCCCCCAAAACTTAGTCCCTACCGGGACAGTGTAAAGAGGGTGGGAAGCCCTATTATGGTAATTGAAAGGTGGGGCTTTAAACAGGTGATCAGACTGTAGGATGATGCTGTAGTGAATGGACTAAAAATGGTGGTCATGAGACAGGTTTGGAGGGCTTTAAAAGAAGAGCACATGAGAGGGTAGTCTCTCTCTGCTCCACCATTTTCTGCTACGTGAGACCCTTGGGTCACTGTCACAACTACCAAGACCCTCCCCAGCTGTGTTCCCTGGACTTTGGACTTTCCAGCCTCTGAAACTGTATGCAATAAATTTTATTTTTTTTATTTTTTTTATTTATTTTTTTTTTCCTTTTTGTCTTTTTTCGTGACCGGCAACGGATCGTAACCCTCAGTGTGGCGCCTGTACCAGACCGGGACCGGCAACGGGATCGCAACCCTTGGTATTGCGCCCGCACCTCGCTCAGCCAGTGAGCGGCTGGTCTGTATGTGGGATCCGAACCCTCGGCGGGAGCGCCGCCGCGCTCTCAAGCGGCGCACTGTAGCAGTGCGCCACCGGGCCGGCCCATAAATTTTATTTTTTTTATAAATTACCCAGTTCCAGGTATTTTGTTATGAGCAACAGGAACAGACTAATACAGAAAATTGGTACTGATAGTGGGGTCAGAGTTTTAGCTGAAAAAGCCCAGTAGTGCTATGCATTGTAAAGCTGTGGGAGCAGAACCACCATGGAGACCCAGACTTGTAGAGTGTCCAGCATGCAACAACAGCCTGTGAGAGCTAAAGTATGGCTGAAGACATAGGAAAGCCACAGAAGCAGAGCTTCCCAAAGGCTTGGGGACCCAACCCCTGCACCACCGTGCAGAGGATGAACATGGAGGCAAAGTATATGGTTCGCCAGCTTTGAGATTTAATGCCTTCCCCGCAGGGTTTCAGACTTGTTTAGGACCTATTATACCTTTTGTTTTGACTGTTTCTCATTTTTGATATGGGAATATCTACAATATGTTTGTCCCACCATTGTATCTTGGAAATTAGATAATTACTTTTGAATTCACAGATGTGACTTTGATCTTTGGACTTTTCAGTTAAAACGAGACTTTGGAATGAAATGCATGTATTTGTAAGTGAAAAGTACATGCGTTTTGGGGGGCCAGGGGCAGAATGCCTTCAGTGAATGTTCTCTCAAAACTTAGTCCTCATTGTGACAGTGTAAAGAGGGTGGGAAGTATGGTAATTAAAAGGTGGGGCCTTGAAGAGGTGATCAGATTGTAGGACCTTGCTGTCGTGAATGGGATAATAATGGTGGTCGGGGGTGTGGTTCTGAGGACTTTGAAAGAAGAGCACATGAGAGGGTAGTCTCTCTCTGCTCTCCCATATTATGCCATGTGAGATCCCTGGGTCACTATCACCACCACCAAGTCCCTCACCAAATGTTTTCCCTGGACTTGGGACTTTCCAGCCTCTGAAATTGTAAGCAATAAAATTTTTCTTTATAAATTACCCAGTTCCAGGTATTTTGTTATAAGCAACAGGAATGGACTAATACATAAGCCTTCTCCATACTACTGCAATTATAAAACAAGCTAACATGTTAAATCTTACTTTTTCATTTAAAGCACCCACATAATTTTAAATTATGTTTTCAGAAGTAGTGTGAATATTGGTATAAAGTTTCCCCTCTAGATTCTAACCTCAGTGAGAGCAAGACCCTTATTTATTATTTTTTTTCTATTGTATTCTAAAGGCCTAATATAGGGAATGGTACTTATGAGAAGCTCAGCAATATTTAAGTATATGCATTGAGTGTTATTTCTTCAGTTCAAGTGTGAACAAAAGTATTTTCTTTCCTATTTGTTTTTTGAGGTGTTGTTACTTTAAAATTTAGTTGTACAGGAATGGTCTTGGCTCATGGGTACAGTGTACTCTTTTACCTGGAGAGGTTATCTACCCCAAACCTTTTATCATATTCAACATCTGTAGTAAAGGAGAGAAAACTCTTCTATTGTGAGGGAAGTGAAGGTGATTTTCAGAGATGAATAAATACCGCATAGGGTCCGTGATGGTTTGATAGTTCCTGTCTGGTTTCAGTCTCTACATTGTTATTTACCGAGTGCCTATAAAATGCCAAGAGAACAGAAATCAAAAACAAACAAAGCAAAACAAAGCAAAAAAACCAAGGAACAGGTAATCTAGTGTAAGGGCCTGACTTTAGCTAGATCCTCAAATAGGTTCTATCATTGTAAAAGCACAACTGCCCAAGTGCGCTGAAGAATACAAGATATTATTAGAGGAGAATAGGATCCCATCAGAAAAGTCAGTGAAGCATTCCTGAAGGATGAGTTGAAGCCAAATTGTAGAAGAATGGTTAAAGCAGTCTGTCAGAAAAGAGTCTGATAAAGGTCCTCCAGTAGAAGAGAGCACCTGAGTGTGAGTGATTTAAAGGAGGCCCTTTGGCTGACGGGCACCGTGACAGTGAAGGCTGCAGGGTTAGGTAGCAGCTAGACTGTGAGAGCCTTTGTTGTGTTGTGATAAAGTACCATATATGTTTTGAGTCCCAGAAGTGAAAGAAGCAGTATTCAAAGAAAAAATTAATTAGTATTTCTCAGAACTGAAGCATCCTCTAGTCATTTCAAACAGCAAGATATAAACAATCCCTCACCCAGACATACCACAATGAAACAACAGAACGCTGAAAAACAATGATAAAAGTTTTATAACAACAACAAAAAGGAACATTAAGTATTTATAGAGTAACAAAAATTAGGCTGACAGGAGATTTTTCACACAAGTAACAGAGGCCTCAAGACAATTTAGAAATACTTTTTGTATTGAAAGAAAAAAATTGGAAATGTAATATAGTTTAACTCTTATGTAAAAGTGAGAGAAATAGAGATTTTCAGACAATAAAGACAGACAGTATACTTCTTACAGCTCAAGATTGAAGATACTGAGCAATGACAATTCAGTAAAAAGTAAAATATCGGATGGAAGGACTGGAATGCAAAAAACAGATGAGCAAAGAAATCGGTTAAAGAGGTAAATCAATACATGCATTGATTGCAAAAACAGTAATATATTAAGGACTGATTTTAAGAGGGTTAGAAAATGTGAAACTAAAATACTATGAAAAATAACATATCTATTTGTTCAACATTAAGCATTAAACCATTTTAAGGTCACCGTATTTGTGTGTGAGGAAAATCAATACCTGTATGATATTGATTAAATTTAGATCTTATTAGGTCAAGAACGCACGTTAAAAATTTTAGGAAAACTATTGAAATACACTAAAAACTATAAATTACAAAACAAAATAGGAAAGAAAAAGTGAGTACAGAAAATTTAACAAATCTAAAAAAGGCAGACAATAAGTAAAAAAAAAAAAAAAGAGGAAAAAGCATAATAAATAAAAATCACTGCATAAAATAGAAGAAATAATTTCAATATATTGTAATCATACCAAAACTCATGTACTTTTCACTTACAAATACATTCATTTCATTCCAAAGTCTTGTTTTAACTGAAAAGTCCAAAGTCCAAAAAATGGGATGATATGTTCAAAATACTAAAAGAAAAAACTGCTAGCCAAGAATACTGTATGCAGCAAGGCTATTCTTTAGAGATGAGGGAAAAATAGTGTATTTTCCAGACAAACAAAAACTGTGGGAGTTTACCACCAAATGACTAGCCCTACAAGAAATCCTCAAAGAAGTCCTGCATCTGGAAATCAAAAAAATGATAATCACTGCCATGAATACAGAAAAAAGAACAAAACCCACTAGTAGAACAAAAAATGCAAAGAAAAGAGAAAGAAACTAAGCCTTACCACCAAAAAGAGCCATAGTGACAATGTAATAATGCCCCTACTTTATTTCTGATTTTAGTAATTTCAGTCTTCTCTCTTATTTCTTGGTCAGTCTAGATAAAGGTTTGCAAATTTTGTTGATCTTTTTAAAAAGTTAGCTTTTGGTTTTGCTGATTTTCTCTATTGTTTTTAATTCCATATTTCGTATATTTCAATTATAATCTTTGTTATTTCCTACTTGTGTTTGCTTTTGGTTTAGTCTGCTCTACTTTTTCTATCTCCGTAAGGTAGAAGTTTACATTACTGATTTGAGGTTTTTCTTATCTTTAACATAGGTGCTTAGAAGTATAAATTTTTTTCTAAACACAGCAAGAGCCATGCATCCTATAAATTTCGATATGCTGTGCTTCAATCTTTATCTCAAAGTACTCTCTAATTTCCCTGTGATTTTTCTTTTTATTCATTGTTCATTAGGAGAGTGTTGTTTACCTTCCACACACTTGTGTTTTCTAAATTTCCTTCTGTTATTGTGGTCAGAAAACATATTTTCTATGATCTTAGGTTTTTTTTTTTAAAAAAAGAGAAAATTTAAACAAATGAACAAACAAAAAATCCAGGAAAAGATGTCCAGTATCATTTAATTCTATTTTTCCACAAACTTTTTGAAGTGCCCTGGTGTTTATATTCTGTTTTATTGATTTTTTATGCAATTTATGTTCCTAAACTTAGAAATTTAATTTCTGTTGTTGATTTCATTTTATTAAATAGTCTTGTTGATTTGCTTAGAAATTAATTTGCCTTTGAACCGTTTATTCATCTTCTTCTGTTGAAATTAATTTGACATTTGCCTGCTTTTGGAAGACTTTTGAGAGCTATTTCAAATTATTGTAGAAATTATAAAATGAGATATGTAAATTTTAATAAATTTTACATCTCCAGTTTTGTGAAAATATGAAGAACATCTATACTTAACCAAGGAGAAATGTATATCTCAAACTTGAAACTGGGTCATCTGTCCAAGTAACTGTGTCTGCTCTATGGATAACTGTGCTAATGGGAATGAAGCAAAGAGAGTTTTAAAAGAAAAGTAATGGCAGGTGTTGTGTTTGATGACTCCAGGAGGTTTTTCTTAGCCACACATGCAAGGAAGCTATGGTTAGATTGTGGAATAACTAAGGATCATGACAAATGTGACTTAGGAATTTCATGAGCTTAAGGTTTTCACATCTGGGAAAATATGCCTAACTATTTTCATAAAAGAGAAACAGATATAGAAGAATTTAAGTGATTATATGATCTATGCTATTTGTGGAAATCAAAATTCAGTTTATATTACTTTTATTATTTTATCGAAATATAATTGATTGTACATATCTGTGGGGTTCAGCATTGATTATCAATACCTGTGTGCAATATGCAATGCTTAAATCAGGATAATTAGTATATTTAACAATATACAATGTAATCATTTTTTGTGGCCCTTTACCAATTTCACACTAAGTGCCCCCTTCCCTTCCCTCTTTCCCACCTCTGGTGGCCTCAGTTCTCTTCTTTCCTTATGAAAGTTCAAGGAATTATTGTGATTGCTTTTTTTTTTTCTCTTTTCTTTCTTTCTTTTTTTGCGTCTTTCTTTCTTTCTTTCCTTCCTTCCTTCCTTCCTTCCTTCCTTCCTTCCTTCCTTCCTTCTTTCTTTCAGCTCCCACTTATGAGTGATGAGGACATGCAGTATTTCACTTTCTGTGTCTGGCTTACTTCACATAACATAATCTTCTCTAAGTTCATGCATGTGGCCGCAAATGGCAGAATTTCATTCTTTTTTATGGTGGAATAATATTGCAGCTTTATTTACAATAGCCAAGAATTGGAACCAACCTAAATGTCCATTGATGGATGACTGAACAAGAAAAATGTGATATGTATACACAATGGAATATATTACTCCTATAAATCTTAAACTACGAAGAATAAAAATAAAAACACCATAAGGGTGTCATTAGAGTGGAATTCAGAATTTAAAAAAATGGATTTATCTAAAATTTTAAAAATATTATGAGATCCTTTTCCTATGTTCCCACTGTGCCTTTATTATTATTATTATTATTATTATTATTATTATTATTATTATTATTGCCTTAATGTACTGGAATTGTCTATTTATGTGCATTCTCATCAGACTATGTAAGGCAGGTCTTTCCATCCTTTATCCCTGGTAGAGAGTACAGTGTTTGCACATGGTAGGTATTCAATAATTATTTGCTTAGTAAAGGAATTGAATGAATGTACATTCTAAGAGGAAAGTCATTTCTTGCCTTTATTTCCATCCCTCCCTACTTTTCCAGGCTTGGGTCTGATTTTCAAGAACTTCAACCCAACTAACTCCAGATAGTCCATAAAGACACACAAAAATGGATTAAGTAGAGAAAAAGAAAGGCGGACGAAGAATTGGTGAAACTTGGTGAACTCTCTTCCTAAGTTACCTGACTTTTAAACTTTGCTCCAAAGCTTGGCATAAAGGATGGTTCAGTTGACTCTAAAACAACCGAGAGAGTTTAACAGTATCTTTTTCTTTAAATATTTGCCCATATACATCTAAATGTACTTAGAACTTTACTAAAACCTACTTACCTTGTTTAATTAAAAAATATAATATATAGTTAAATTGCTTTAAAAACAATGAAAACCCTCTTTCAATTTGAATCTTTCTCTAGGAACTCTTCAAAAATTCTCAACCACAAGAATTTTAATTACAAACTTAATGGAGTGAAAAGAGCATTTTAACCCAAACTGAAAGATTTATAAGAAAATTTTTGAATTTTCTAAAATCTTTATGATTGATTTGTGAAAACAACAACATTTTAAATGTGCTGGCATCAGTAGCAAAGAACTGAAAAGAAAAATAAATGAAACCATAGCAATATCTACCAACTTCATCATCAAGATGGTGGAATAGACAGTCCCCATCATCACTCTCCCCCACAATTGACCAATTTACAACTATTAAAAATCAAAGACTGCAACCCTGGGACTTCGGGAGCTCTGGGAAGAGGAAGAAAGACCTGTGGAGCTCATGAAGGTGGGAGAAGCTGAAGCCAAAGAGAAAAGAAACTGCTCTGACCATCTCAAGTCCCAGCTTTTTCAGGGCTTCCATGTGAGAGGTGAGAAGAAGCTGCAGCACATGGAGAAGAAGCCAGCAAAAGCCACACCTGAGCTCTTTGAGTGAAGATGCCTATACTCTGCAGGGGAGAAGAGGGCCTCGGGCATACCATACTAGCCACCAGGCCAGTAATATCACTGACAGGATTCCCATGGACCCACATAGGAGTGAGGGACAGCAGCTCACTGAAGAAAGGCACCACCCAGAGGCCAGTGAGTCATCACAGGGGACCTGCCCACGGCCCACACCATGGGTAGCATTTGGAGTGCAGGAGGGATGCTGGCCCACTGGGAGAAAACACTGGGGTTCACAGTGGGGCCTGCCTTCCGATCAGCACAGGCTCACTCAGTGGAGACCCGTCAGGGTGATAGAACTGCAGGGGTGTAGTTTGCTGTAAAGATTTAGTCCCAAGCTAGAATTCCCCCCAGCAATGAAGCAGCAAGTGCGGCCACAGAGCTCAAATGCTGGTCCCCACACAAATTTCCCCCATTTTGGAATTAACCAAAACCACAGGCCAGAGACAAAGCTCTGATATTAACTAGTAAAAGTCTATCACCATTGAAGCACACCTATAAAACCTAGAAGAGGTAGCAGTCTCCTCATATGCTCAGAAATCAATAGAAAGACACAAAGATCAAGAAAGAAGAGAGAGATATGACACCAACAAGGGAAACAAATGAAACACCAGCAATGGACACAAAGTAACAATAGATTTATGAAATGTCTAACTGAGAATTTGGAATAAACTTCTTAAGAATGTTCAGGGAGTCACAAGAAAATACAGATAGAAAATTAAATGATATCTGGAAAACAATCCTGGAGCAGAATGAGAAACATGACAAAGGAACTGAATCGATTTTAAAAAGTAGAAAGTCTTGAAACAAAGAACACATTGTCAGAACTGAAAAACTCAACAGAAAGCTCCAACAGCAGACTTAATCAAACTGAGGAAAGAATCATTAAATGCAAAGACAGAACATATGAAATCATCAAATCAGAGGAGCAAAAAGAAAAAAGTAAGAAAAAATGAAACAAACACAGCAAATATGGGACTCTCTCAAGTGAAATAACCTCTGCAAAACTGTCATGTCCAAAGGAAAGAAAAAAGGAAGAGATGTAGAAAGAATATTCAAGGACATAAAAGCTGGAAATTTCTCATGTGTCGATAAAGATGACAATATCCAGGTACAGGAAGATCAGAGGTCACCAATCAATTTCAGTTTAAGGAGGAACACCCCAAGGCACATCATAATCAAATTATCAAAAAACAAAGACAAAGAAAGGATACTAAAGCAGCTAGAGAAAAGAAACACATAATATTCAACTGAGCCCCAATATGCCTCTCAGCTGATTTCTCAGTAGAAAGCCTACAGGCCAGAAGAGAATGGGATGATGTACCCAGAGTGCTGAAGGAAAAAGACCGTCAGCCAAGAATTCTGCATCCAGCAATACTAACCTTAAAAACAGGTAGGGAAAATAAAGTCTACCCCAGACAAGCAAAAAAAGCTAAGGGAATTCATCAACACTAGACCTGCATTATAAGAAATGCTAAAAGGAGGTATTCAGTCTGAAAGAAGACAACGCTAAGGAGCAGCAAGAAAACACTTGAAGGTACACAACTCATTAGTAATGTAAGTTCACAGACAACCTCATAATATTCCAATGTTGTGACAGTGGTGAATAAACCATTTACATCATAAGTATAAAGATTAAAGGACAAACCTAATAAGAAACTAACATATACAACAACCAAATGAGAGATAAGCAGTGTTAGAAAATGTAACTTGAAAAAACAAATTGCCAAAAAGTGTAGGGGGTGGGGTGCAGATGACACCAAAGCATAGAGTTGGCTTTGGATTTTTCTTTTTTCTTAGATACCAACATTGTTATTAGTCTAAAATAATCTGATATAACTATAACATGTTTTTTGTAAACCTCATGGTAACCGTAACACAAAAACTTATGAGATATACTAAAAATATATAGTGAGAAATCAAAATGTACTGCTACAGAAAACCACTCAATCACAACGGAAGATAATAAGACTGGAAAAAAGGATCAGTAAAACAATCTGAAAAAAGGAACAAAGTGGCAGTAACAAGTTTCTATATATCAGTAACAACCCTAAATGTAAACAGAAAATGCCCCAATTAAAAGACACAGAGTGACTCAATAGATTACAAAACAACAGCCAACAATATGCTGCCTATTGTTCACCTATAAAGACATGCACCATCTGAAAGTGGAGGGATGAAAAAAGATATTTCCTGCAAATGGAAACCATAAAAAAGCAGGAGTAGCTATACTTATATCAGACAAAATAGACTTCAAGCCAAGGAAAGTAAAAAAAAAAAAAAAAAAAAAAAAAAAAAAAAAAAAAAAAAAAAAAGGGGGGAATTAAAAAAAAAAAAAAAAAAAAAATCAAAACAAAGAAAAAAAAAAAAAAAAAAAAAAAAAGGGGGGAATTAAAAAAAAAAAAAAAAAAAAAATCAAAACAAAGAAAAAAAAAAAAAAAAAAAAAAAAAGGGGGGAATTAAAAAAAAAAAAAAAAAAAAAATCAAAACAAAGAAAAAAAAAAAAAAAAAAAAAAAAAAAAAAAAAAAAAAAAAAAAAAAAGATAAGGACGGTCATTACATAATGATAAAGAGATCAATTCAACAAGAGGATATAACAATTCTAAATATACATGCACCCAACTCTGGGGCACTACTTATATAATTACTATTACACTAGTGGGAGAAAAAGACTTGAACAAATAATAGTTGGGGACCATAACACCCCACTTTCAGCAAAGAACAGAACATCCAGACATAAAATTAACTGGGAAACATCAGAATTAATGTCTCCTGTAGGCTGATTGGACCCAACAGACATATACCGAACATCTCACCCAAAAGCCGCAGAATACACATATGTGCTGCTGTAAAATGACAACAGTGAGGATATTCCAGCATGCGGACAGGAGGGACAAATTTCCCTGGGCTCATATTTATAACTCACACACTTCATATAAAATTTAAACAATCTCTTTCTGTGTCTTTCTCTCTCTCTCATCTCAATGATATATTGACAGGATTACAATAAACAGTTCTTCATCATACAGCGTTCAGCTCTGTGTTGTGTTGCTATATCACAGTACTTGTTATATACTACATATGAATTACTAAGTATGAATAAATCCTGTAACTATCTTGTGAACGTTGAAATTATATCGAATTGTACTTGTGTTGAAAACAATTTAATAAACAGAAACTTTTAATTATTCCACAATTTGATTAATTCTGCTTTGGCATTTATTTATGTAAAAGAATCTATAAGAACTTTAAAAAGATAGGAGTGACTTAGGCCTCTCTTGGCCTCTGAAAATGTCCAATGGTTTTTTTTTTTTTTTGGATTTTGGTCCAATATCCAACTTTTCCAGTATGGAAAAGTTGCTCAGGTGGTTATACTAAATGCTTCCTTCCAAAGGGATGACTAGAATTGCCTTGAGGTCCTAGACATATCTTTGGATTTCTAGAGCAATTCTTATTTCTCTATGAATATTATTGTTTCATAGAGATGGAGCCAATCAGCCGCTGAGATATTTCTGCATTTTTCCTAAGTTCTACTTATCACGTAGACCAACTAAGCATGTCTCTCTTTGCCATTTGAAACATCTCTAACACCATAATGATATAACTGTATTTTTTCTCCTTCTCCTTGGTATCTTTGACAGAGTATATAATGTAGACTATGAAAATAATACAGAGCAAGTAAGGCAATATCCTGAAACTGCCAGAGACCCAGGCTCTGTCTACACCTAAGCTATGCCTCCATTTTCATGTCCAAGTCCAGGACGGGAGTTACACCTTCACATGTGCCTTTCAAGGAGAAGGGTGGAAGAGGTTGGGAAGGTACACCTACTTTTTTTTAAAGAGAAGTTTCAGGAAAAATACATTTTATTTGTATTTCTCACCAGCCAAAATTAAGTCACCTTGATGGAGGCTAAGAGGCTGAGAAATGTAGGCTTTTATCTGGGTTTCAGTGTGTGCAGTGAAAAGCTATGGTTCTTCTACAAAATAAGGGAGTAAGGATATTCCAAGGTAATAAGCATCCTATGAAACAGAGATTAAAACAAACAACAACAATGAAACACACACAACAAACATACAGATCTAATCATCCTTGTTGGGAAGTAAATATGAAAGACACAAACTTAAAAATTTTTCCTGAAAAATTTTTGCAATTTTTTTTTTTTTTTTTTAGGCAGAATACAGTACAATTTAAGGGGGTGTTGTATTGTTTCCTATTGTAATATACATATAAGTGGCAATTGATACCATGATCTTTGGAAGTAAATTAGATTTAAAAATAAATAAACAATCCTTGTTCATAGTCAAGCCTGATAAATAAAGCTAGTATTCAATAGCTAATAATATTTTTGGTCAAAAGCAAGATAAAGCTATACTCCAATTTGTCTTAGTTTTTCTCTGTATTCAATCAGATTCAACAAATATATTTTGTGTGTGTGTGCAAGTCCTATTAGTTTTGTATTGTGTAAGACACTGAGGATAAAAAATAAAATAAAATAAAGTTTCTAGTTGAACAGAGACTGATCAATTGCACTTAATGTTTTCCTCCCCAAATCATCATTAAATGAGAGTACAGTAGTAAAAATAGTAATTCAGAAAACATTCTCAGAGTGGGATATAAATTAACCAGAGATTTTAATAAATATGTAGGTGGACTAATATGAAGGTAGATAAAGCACTGATGAAGTGCCAGAGGATTCCAAATTTGAAAGTGGAATACAGAGATAGTGGGAGTGAGAAGTAATGCAAACATTAGAGGTGGGTATCGCTGAATCACTGAGATTCACAAGGGAACACATCAGGTCACATGGTCCCACACTCTTTAATATTCAGCAAGATTGGCAACATGTTAATAGTCCATATCCTAAAGAAAAAACTGAGATTCTTGCTGAAAGGAAACTGAATAATGTCTCTAGGTAAGAATGAGACTCTGAGTAAGGTTTGTAGCAACTCAGAATAAAGCTCTTCTTTATTTTTTCCATTGAGAAGGTGGTGGGAATGGGGTCAGCGCAGCCAGCTTGTCCTCCCTGAACAGTTACCCTAAGGTCTTGAACACCCATCTGAGGTATTCAGAATCTTCAGCTGGCATCCTGTCTGACTCCATTTATGGAAAGACTCTTAAACATCTATATAACAAGAATGCATGACTGAGGAGCACGAGATATTTGAGGGTAGAAATAGCAGAAATTAGAAGGACCAAAATGAATAAACAGAACAGATCAATATTAAAGATAATGATGCCATATTAGCGAACTAAGGAGAACTTTGTAGTAAGTCTAACTAATGTATTAAGAGAGATTTGAGAATATTTTGCAGCTGTAAAATAAGAACACACTGCTATATTTTTTAAAAAGTCATGAAGTAAGAAAATATTTGTATTACAAAGCAGAAATGTTAAATTTAAAAAGATTAATAGAAAGGTTGAAAGATTAAAATTTAAGAAATATTCTCAATCATTAAGCAAAAATATTGAAAAGAAGAAAAAAAAATTTGACTGACATGAAGCAAAAATGTCAATCCTGGAGTTTCAATAACTGATTAAGGATTTCCAGAAACAGAAAAAGAGAGAAAGTATGGGATGGTAATAATCAAAGAAATAACAGAAGAAAAAAATTCCACAGTTGACAATAGAAATGGAACTTCAGATGAAAGTAGCCAACTGAGTGCTAATTAGAATGAATGAAAAAGAAAGCAAAGTCAATCACTTAAGTAAAGAAATGTAGGAAACCCAGGAAGAAATAAAAATAGTGATCAAATGGTTATCTCCATTTCTTCAGGAAGAATGGAGGATGAAAGTCATTTTACAGGGACTTGAAAAGTTCCATGGCAAAATTATTTCAACCACAATTCTATGCCTGGCTAAATTAACAATCCACTGTAAGAGCAAATTAAAATATTTTTAGGTATTAAGAAAAAAGTTTACTTCTTTTGCATCCATTATTTATGAATCTGGCCCCCACATCAAGGGAAGGAGGAGGAACAATCAGCTTTGTATCTCATGAATATTAGAAACAAACAAACAAACAAATAAATAGATAAATAAAAATATTTGGGGGCTGGTATAAAAAAATAAGTTAATTAAGGACATATTCTACCACAGAAAAAGTTTCCTTTTTCCAAGAAAGAAGGGACACATAGGATCCAAGGAACATTATAACTAACCCAGAGTATGAATATAAGTAAAACAACTTAATAATAATAACTATATCACAGTCCTAATAGGCAATTATTCTAAACTAAAACAGGAAATCAGAGGTTCCAAGAAAAAATAATAATGGATTACATTCAACAGATGTTGTAATTAGAAAGTTTTCACACCTTAGTGAAATGGGAAAGAAGTGAACTATAGCAGTGTGGGTGATGAGAGAAATGACATGTAAGAAGAGAAGCCATTTGAATCTTGAATTTCCTTTTGAGAGGTTCAAGTTCAGAGACATAGGTTTAAATTCCCTTCTCTATGGGTTCATTAACATAGTT
>NW_007726967.1:281636-285823 GCF_000696425.1 Galeopterus variegatus
AGAGTATGAATATAAGTAAAACAACTTAATAATAATAACTATATCACAGTCCTAATAGGCAATTATTCTAAACTAAAACAGGAAATCAGAGGTTCCAAGAAAAAATAATAATGGATTACATTCAACAGATGTTGTAATTGGAAAGTTTTCACACCTTAGTGAAATGGGAAAGAAGTGAACTATAGCAGTGTGGGTGATGAGAGAAATGACATGTAAGAAGAGAAGCCATTTGAATCTTGAATTTCCTTTTGAGAGGTTCAAGTTCAGAGACATAGGTTTAAATTCCCTTCTCTATGGGTTCATTAACATAGTTTCATTTTACTTTATTCATTGAGATGCTGGTTACTAACTTTTCTCTTCAATATATGGCAAAAGCAAACAGCCAAGCAAACAGAAAACCTAATTCCTGAGGCAAATGACACTATTAGAAGTTTTCAAAAAGACTTGAGTGTATTATTTAGACAGCTGACTACCAGGGGAAAAAAAAGCAATTATATCTCCCAGGAGCAGGCCTAGAGATAGGATGGAAATGATAAAGTACATGAATTTACTTACACATCCTTATGAAGAATTTGATATGGAGGTGAGGATACATGTGCATATACTAGTATTAGCCTGATAAAAATTAAAACCGTTCTCCAAAAATTAAAGAAAAAGGATGAAATAGACACGGTTTTTCCCCATGCAAATAATTCTCATACAGGGTGATGTGTGCAGTGGTAAAAAGATTTGCAAGTACAAGACATCAGAGAAAGGGTTGATTTAATCTTTCCAATCAGGTCAGTTGGTAGCACTATTCAGGGATCGTTTCAAACTAGGAGATACGTGAGAGATATCTTGAATCATAAAATGAAATTTGGAGGAAAGAGGCATTTTTGTTGGCAGTGCAGTGGCATGAAGGTATGAGGTGTAATTTTTTATGTGTTGGTAAAGAATAAAATGGGAGATAGCATATGAGTAAGAGAAAAGGCTAAAAAGGCAGGTAAGAGCCAGGATATAGGGGCCCTTTGGGCAAAGTTAAGGAATTTAGACCCTAGTTGAAATTTTAAAGATCAGTCCCCAAAAGATTCAGATTTGTGGCACCATCGAAAGAATGCAGGAAGTTAGTGTTTTGACAGAGAGTGCGGTGGATGTGAATGTTTTAGTAGATTTATTTCTAGATTTATTTCTTTTTGAGTCTAGTTATTTTATAGCCATAGTATGCATAGTATATAGATAGCTATTGTCTAAATATAAAATTCAACTCTAGATAAGATTTGTCCAAAAACGTTAATAAACTCTGGCAGCCTTCAAAAATTGCACAAGTTTCCAGAGCTTATGTTACTTGAAACACTAAATGATCTAAAAATTTTAACTCTACGATTTGTAAAATCAAGACATTTAAGTCTTTTTTTTNAAAGTTTACTTCTTTTGCATCCATTATTTATGAATCTGGCCCCCACATCAAGGGAAGGAGGGGGGACCATCAGCTTTGTATCTCATGAATACTAGAAACAAACAAACAAACAAACAAACAAATAGATAAATAGATAAATAAAAATATTTTGGGGCTGGTATAAAAAAATAAGTTAATTAAGGACATATTCTACCACAGAAAAAGTTTCCTTTTTCCAAGAAAGAAGGGACACACAAGATCCAAGGAACATTATAACTAACCTAGAGTATGAATATAAGTAAAACAACTTAATAATAATAACTATATCACAGTCCTAATAGGCAATTATTCTAAACTAAAACAGGAAATCAGAGGTTCCAAGAAAAAATAATAATGGATTACATTCAACAGATGTTGTAATTAGAAAGTTTTCACACCTTAGTGAAATGGGAAAGAAGTGNTTTTTTTTCCCCCTAAGACCCATAGTATTACACAAAAGTACCTGGTTTAATTTAATTCATTTTCCTCATATAACCATAAGAATTTTTTAGTTGCTCTTGAAGGAAGTAGAAATCCTCCAAGTTATCGTATATAATTTCTAATCATTACATGCCCAAATGCTTACAGCTTAGAATAAGAAAAATTAAACAAGTACTAAGGGTGAAAGAGGTATTAAAGCACAGCTTAGTTCCATATAGTTAAAATAAACTACACATTATGATCACTTCATGTAAGTCTCACATTTCCTTGTCAGTTTTAGTAGGTGAGGTATTTACAACTTTTCCCTGTTACAAACATTAGGCACAGATTATAATGGCTGAAATGTCATTGCAAACTTTAATTTCTGTTTCATAAGATATCTTGTTATTTTACCAGGCAGCATGCTTCTATTGAGACTTCCCATAAAGTGTGGAAAAGAAAACATCCTTCATCATAATTGCTTTACTAACCTAATAGATGTAAAAGGCTCATCTACTCACATTTTCTGAGTATATACTTCAAAATGATTCCATTATGTTAATCATGTTCAGGAGGAGGCTGTAACTCAAGATAATAGAAGTGTAAACTTAAACATAGCTTATAGATTTCAATCTCTATATCTTTTTGCATTTGTAAAAGTGTCAATGAAAAAAAAAAAAAAAACCTCTTAGGTTGTCTAATATTTTCCCTATAGTTGTTAAACTAGGTCAATAAAAAATATTCTGCAGGCATCATCAGTAATGTAGCAAAAACAAAACTCCTCTGTATCCAATGCATTGTTTCTTCCATTCTCTGCACTGTAGAGACAGCTTTCTTTAAATATGAATAAATTTAGGTCTTCACACCATGCTAATATGCTAATAAGTTTGTCCTTTACCTGAGAGTCATAGGCGGCCCCCAAAATAATTTAAACAGAAAAGTAATGCAAACATCTATGATTTTGCAAAGTGTATTAGTCTGTTTCTGTTCCCTGTAACAAAAATACCTGGAACTGGGTAATTTATAAAGAAACAATATTTACTGCTTACAGTTTTGAAGGTTGAAAAATCCAGTGTCCAGGGAACACATCTGGTGAAGGCCTTGCTGGTGCTGACAGTGATGCAGGGGTCTTAAATGGCAGAATGGCTGAGCAGAGACTGACCTCTTATGTGCTCTTCTTTTAAAGCACTCAGAACCACACCCCTGACCACCATTATTAATCCATTCAGTAAGGCATGGTCCTACAATCTAATCACCTCTTCAAGGCTCCCCTTTCAACTACCATAATAGGATTTCCCACCCTCAGCAGTTACAGTGGGGACTAAGTTTTGGCAGGTCATTCAACCCAGGGAACAAAGGCTTGAGGAATTGAAAAGACATTGCCATAAACCAAGTCATTAGACGAGATTACTCTTGTCATAAGCAAACCTAGGGAATATTATGGAAAATGATTCATATAGGGAGGTCACATTACATTATTTTTGCATTAGTGAAAACATTTGAAAATCTCCAAAGCCTATTTTAGAATATCTTTCTCAACTTGAAAATACCTAGTTTAACTCAATTATGATGGAAGTGTACTTAGCGCGAATGCACATGGGGACATTATCCTTGGTTTAATAAAGGTATGCAAGTATTATGGCATTCTTTTCTATGCTTGAGTTCTAGCATTCTTAATGGTGTAAGGGGAGTTGCATTTTAAAATATAACACCTTCATGTCTGACTTAATGAACCAGAATACATGAGATGAAAGAGAAAGAGGAAAATTAAAATTTGGAATTCTTATAGAACAGGCTTTACAAGCATCTGTTTTCACTGTCATAGGGCTCTGGAAATATTTTACAAAAATAAATTACAATAATTTGAAAAACAATGAAAGTCTTTACCACAGAGCACCAACAACCATTTAAATCTGCCAGGAGATTTTGAAAATTGATCTTTCACAGCTCTCATTCTGTCTTTGAAAGACTTCAATATGCTTTTTTTTTTTCTTTATGAGAGCAGAGAATTCAGAGTATTCACAGCAAAAGCTATGCTATTCCTGTATAGTTTTAACAAAACTATATTGGGAGGTACTTTAAATATACATGTTCTATATATGGCATCAGGGGAAGCAAAACGTAGGATCTTTTTTCTACTTCTTTTAAAATGTTAAGGCAATGAACATATGAAAACTGTAAAACTTATCCCATTTGCGAATATGCATTATTCATTACTTTTCACATATTAAAATATGAAACATTGCCTTTACCACATACAAAGCATTAAATATATCACATATTTTGCGTATTATCAGGATAAAATTATTGCATATTTTATATATTATAGCCACATTTGAAACTTTGTAATTAT
>NW_007726967.1:285951-288669 GCF_000696425.1 Galeopterus variegatus
AGATTTTAAGAGAAGCTAAAAGACAGATTTTTATGTGAAATTTACAGATTTTTAAACGGGCACAATAAAAAGAAAAAGGATTGTGCACATTGAGCCAAATCTCTTCGCAGGAGTCAGTTCTCAGATCACCACTGTGAGACCTCTGGCTTAATAGACTCGGTGTCATACATGAAATCATCACAAAATTAATCTCTTCTGGCACAGTTAAAAAGAATGCTTGGAAAAATCTGTCTCAATATTAACATACGTCCATTAGTCTTTTCCAAGCAATAAATTAACATAAGGCATGCCATTTGCCAGAGCATTACTTTACCTCTGAAAACATTTTTTCTCAACCATTGCATGTAGGAAGATGTGGCCATTCTTCCTGGGCCTGTGGCATGAGTTTCTTGTGACAGATAAGGATTTGCCCAGTTCTTGCTACATTTGCTGTTTTAATCAATATATCACTGAATATAGTTAATTTTTTTAAAGTAAACTTATTCCACAACTTCAATATTCATTATTAGTAAACAAAAGTTACCTTCAGTCCCCCTCAAAATAGGTTGTGATACATTAGAATGTGATACCATGTTACTGAGGGACTTTGTATTACAAGTTGTTTTAAAGAAGTGCTTAGCAAATGGAGCCAACGTGCTAAAAGACAGCTTAGACTCAACTGTCAAAAGCTACAGACTACTAATCCAATTCCCAAAAATATACTGGATNAAAAATATTCTGCAGGCATCATCAGTAATGTAGCAAAAACAAAACTCCTCTGTATCCAATGCATTGTTTCTTCCATTCTCTGCACTGTAGAGACAGCTTTCTTTAAATATGAATAAATTTAGGTCTTCACACCATGCTAATATGCTAATAAGTTTGTCCTTTACCTGAGAGTCATAGGCGGCCCCCAAAATAATTTAAACAGAAAAGTAATGCAAACATCTATGATTTTGCAAAGTGTATTAGTCTGTTTCTGTTCCCTGTAACAAAAATACCTGGAACTGGGTAATTTATAAAGAAACAATATTTACTGCTTACAGTTTTGAAGGTTGAAAAATCCAGTGTCCAGGGAACACATCTGGTGAAGGCCTTGCTGGTGCTGACAGTGATGCAGGGGTCTTAAATGGCAGAATGGCTGAGCAGAGACTGACCTCTTATGTGCTCTTCTTTTAAAGCACTCAGAACCACACCCCTGACCACCATTATTAATCCATTCAGTAAGGCATGGTCCTACAATCTAATCACCTCTTCAAGGCTCCCCTTTCAACTACTGTGATTTCCCACCCTCAACAGTTACAGTGGGGACTAAGTTTTGGCAGGTCATTCAACCCAGGGAACAAAGGCTTGAGGAACATAATAGGATTTCCCACCCTCAGCAGTTACAGTGGGGACTAAGTTTTGGCAGGTCATTCAACCCAGGGAACAAAGGCTTGAGGAATTGAAAAGACATTGCCATAAACCAAGTCATTAGACGAGATTACTCTTGTCATAAGCAAACCTAGGGAATATTATGGAAAATGATTCATATAGGGAGGTCACATTACATTATTTTTGCATTAGTGAAAACATTTGAAAATCTCCAAAGCCTATTTTAGAATATCTTTCTCAACTTGAAAATACCTAGTTTAACTCAATTATGATGGAAGTGTACTTAGCGCGAATGCACATGGGGACATTATCCTTGGTTTAATAAAGGTATGCAAGTATTATGGCATTCTTTTCTATGCTTGAGTTCTAGCATTCTTAATGGTGTAAGGGGAGTTGCATTTTAAAATATAACACCTTCATGTCTGACTTAATGAACCAGAATACATGAGATGAAAGAGAAAGAGGAAAATTAAAATTTGGAATTCTTATAGAACAGGCTTTACAAGCATCTGTTTTCACTGTCATAGGGCTCTGGAAATATTTTACAAAAATAAATTACAATAATTTGAAAAACAATGAAAGTCTTTACCACAGAGCACCAACAACCATTTAAATCTGCCAGGAGATTTTGAAAATTGATCTTTCACAGCTCTCATTCTGTCTTTGAAAGACTTCAATATGCTTTTTTTTTTTCTTTATGAGAGCAGAGAATTCAGAGTATTCACAGCAAAAGCTATGCTATTCCTGTATAGTTTTAACAAAACTATATTGGGAGGTACTTTAAATATACATGTTCTATATATGGCATCAGGGGAAGCAAAACGTAGGATCTTTTTTCTACTTCTTTTAAAATGTTAAGGCAATGAACATATGAAAACTGTAAAACTTATCCCATTTGCGAATATGCATTATTCATTACTTTTCACATATTAAAATATGAAACATTGCCTTTACCACATACAAAGCATTAAATATATCACATATTTTGCGTATTATCAGGATAAAATTATTGCATATTTTATATATTATAGCCACATTTGAAACTTTGTAATTATACACTTAAATCTTTGGTAGCCATATAAATGTCATTGTTTATCTTCATAATTATACTCTCAATTGTAAACAATATCAAAGCCCTCTAGTGGCCAAAATTTTAGAAAGTTCTTTTGTACTTGTATTTCACCAAATTCTCTATGAATTATTATTTTTTAAAAATTAATTAGTATATTTGTTATTTTGTTAATGCAAAACCCAGGAGTATTATTTCTTCTTTCCAAACAAGACATTTTTGGGGTCTAATTTAAAAGAAAAAGTAGAACAATTGCAGCATTTAAGTTAATATCAATATTAAGAAAGGATTTTTTT
>NW_007726967.1:290310-291757 GCF_000696425.1 Galeopterus variegatus
GCTTAGACTCAACTGTCAAAAGCTACAGACTACTAATCCAATTCCCAAAAATATACTGGATGCAAATTTCAAAGAGGCAAGAACTTCTTAGACAGGACAAAAGTAAAGGTTGAATGTTGAAAAGTCATAATGTATTATTTTCTAGTTAATGCTTTCCTTTCTACACTCATTTTCCTTAACTTCAGGGGTTTGGGCGTGAGCTAGATAAAAATCAAAATCTACAGTAGTCCCCTTTATCCTTGGGAAATATGTTCCAAGACCCCCAGTGGGTGCCTGCAAATGTGATAGTACCAAACACAATTGTTGTCATTCAAACACATTTCTGTTCATCTCTGCCACCCACAAATTTAATGTCTTTTCCATCTTAACTAAGCACTGTCACACACTATGTCCATGACTTTTGCACTTTGGGATGTGACAGCAAAACTAGGATGAATTTTGTTTTTCCTTCCCCACAACTTTGTGGATAGAAGATTCGTCCTTACCACAGTCTTAGCAACCTCGGTGTACAATTTTTCTTTTTGCCCTATTAAGTTGAGCACTTACCTTTTCACTTAAAGGAAGCATGTTATGGCTTTGGCATATCCAAAGGGAATTGCCAGCATCACTGCTCTTGTGCTCCGGAACTATTATTCAGTAAAATAAGAGTGACTTGAAAACAAGCATTGGGAAACCACATCAGTCGATCTCATAACCAAGATGGCTACTAAGTGACTAATGGGCAGGGAGTATCTACAGGGTGGACACCCTGGACAAAAGGGAGGATTCATGTCCTGTGCAGGACAGAGCAGGAAGGTGTGAGACATCATCACACTACTCATTACAGCTCATAATTTAAAACTTACAAATTGTTTATTTCTGGAATTTCCATTTAATATTTTTATACTGTGGTTGAGCATGTATAACTAAATCTGCAGAGAGCTGAAGCACAGATAAGGGGAGACTACTGTACTTACGACAGCATGATGAAGAATGGACTCTCTAGGAAGCAATGACAAGGGAAAAATTTCTGGGCAATAAGAGCAAATAATTACAGTAGAAGATGTGCACTGAAAGCAAGTGAAAATGGAATGGCTTTTATTTTTTACTTTTCGTACCGTGTTCAGTTTTTTTAACCTTTCAACAGCATGCATGCATTGTCTTTCATTTATAAGAAATGAGGTAATAGTGAAAAGTTTAGGAAGTAGATGATGGAGTAAAGCAGAATTTTCTTCTTCAGTAACAAATAAAATAACAAACAACATAAACATTTAATAGCATAAAGCAAACAACTAAAGAGGTACTATCCACTGTCTTAAATTTGGAATACTATCAGCAAAAGAAAAAGACAGTGTTTTATTTTGGCTCAGTATTCATCCTCAAACTGGTCTCAATGACTCAGAATAGTAACAGTGAGGTGACAAAAGACCTCACATTTTTACAAATAATGCCAAAGATAAAAAAAAAA
>NW_007726967.1:292354-299118 GCF_000696425.1 Galeopterus variegatus
AAAAAAAAAATGATCTGTGTATGACAAGACTGCAGAAGAGAGAATGGTTAAAGAAGCAAAGTGAACAATGGGCTGAATGACTGAACAGCAGGAATAATGCATCACAGAGAGACATTTTCCACAAGCCCACAATAAACCCCTAGATGCCATGGTGGAACCAACTGGGACACAACATTTACCTGTCCTACAGAGGGATCTTCCCCATGCCTCCAAGCTATAGGACTGTGGCTAGAAGGTGAAATAAGCTTGCCTTCATGCTGGGGCTTGCCTGGGAAGATAAATCAGTCTTAGATATGATAGGAACATGTTAGGAAAAAAATCACCTACATAACTTAAGGCCTAATGGAAGTTCTTAGCAGAGCTGTTTTGGTTAAAAATAAGTAAGATGAAAAGAACTGCCAAGGTGACTCTATAAACACTATTGTGGCAAGGGAGAAAAAAGAAAAGAAACAAAGAAACACATAGTGCAAAAGACAGGTGAAGGGCTTAGTTTGGAAAAAAAAGAGAAGAAAAGTTTCCCTGAGTTCTTTGTGCTAAAGAAATACTTAATAAAATATAAAACAACAGAATAAAATAGACATGGAATTGAAGAAGCAAAGAAATTAACTGAATTCCAAAATATCACTATTAACAAAATAATAAAAAAGAATGCAAACAGCAGAATAGAGAATAGACATGATTAAGACTGAAGTATTGACATAAAGCCACCTGTCTGCAGAAGGCAGAAGAAACCTGAGACTCCAGACAGGCCTGCCCCTAACATTTTCAGGGTCTAGGGTAAGAGTTATAGATCATATATTTAAATATTAAATAAAGGTCATTTCAAGTTAATAAACTTTTAAAATGTTTACATTTTCTATCCTCCTAACTTGAAAAACATACTTTGATTAAAAAAAAAAAAAACCTGGAAAGCCAGTTTTGAATACAAAATTTGTGGACAACTCAGCATTACATCTCGGAGCACGGCAGGGAAAAAGGACCAACTCATTGCCCGCAAACCCTGACCACATCCCATCATGCTCCTTTTCCCACCCCGGCTCTGCCCTATACCATAAGGTGTAGAGGACCTCACCTCATTACTAATGTGGATACCCTAGCCCGTACTTCCAACCTCTGTCCACAGTCCCTGCAAACAGTAAACTTTTGGCCACTGCTTGGGTCTAAAGGATAAGTACATCAGTGGTTTGGTGTCTGCCCTTAGGAAACAAAAAATTCTTGAAATGGGTTTGCAGCCAATGGTGGGGAATTTCAGGGTCTAGAGTATTGTAGCATGATCTAAACAGGAAATACAGACTCCAGGTGGGCATGGCTGCTTGGCTCAATAAAGCAGCCAGAGGAGGGCAGGGTGGGTGCTCTAAAGCACAGTGCCTGAGGTAAGGGTCTCTCTTGATTAGGTTTAAAGGCAGTACTGCTTGCAGAAATTAGAGAGGAAATAGTAAGTATGCAGGAAATACAAAGCTGAGAGGGCAGGGTGGGTGCTCTAAAGCACAGTGCCTGAGGTAAGGGTCTCTCTTGATTAGGTTTGAAGGCAGTACTGCTTGCAGAAATTAGAGAGGAAATAGTAAGTATGCAGGAAATACAAAGCTGATATACATAATAGAGAATACTAGTTTTCGTAATAAATAGACCCCATTATTATGGAACAGAAAACAATTTTATTCAAGAGGCTAGTTTCTCTAAAAGGAAGAAACTACCATATTTGACCACTTAAACTGCACAATGCATTCCAGTAAAATCTGTTGATGAACAATCACCGCTGAGAAATATCCCATACTTCAAGGATAGATTTTCAAGCAGGAGCAAGTTAAGTCCAAGAGAGAAAAGTCAGGCTGGTCTCAGGCTTTCCCAGAGCAACATCAAATGACAGAAGACGGAACAGCAACGGATGCAAAGTTTTGAGAGAAAGAAAATGTGACCCAAGAATGTCACATCCAGCCAAGCTGTTGTGTCATCTAAAGACAACAGACATAACAGTCTTAAGCCTCAAATACCCAAGAAATATATCAAACTCAAAATTTTCGAACCCGAAAGATGAAAGGAAAAGCTATGATGAAAGGATTAGGTCATTATTCAATGTCCAGGAAACACATTCTGAAGAAAATACATTATAACAAACAATTTGAAAATCTCCAAGTTATCCTTCAAGTGTACAGACAACTGACAGAAACTCTCAAGGATCCAAGAACACATGGATTACACGATCTTGTGAACATACCTTTTAAAACAAATACACAAATAAAATCAAAAACAAAATTTCTTGATGATATACTTGGCAGAATAGAAATATGTCAAACATGGAAATGATCTCAAGCCCATCCATTTTTGCTTTTATATTTCATAATCATTAAATAATAAAATCATAATATAACATAAATTCAGGAATTCTACCATTTATGCAAAGTATTAAAAACACACGTAAGACTACATATTGTCACGAGTACCTGTATAGTAAAAGTTCAAAAGCAACAGGGAGGATAAGCAGTACCTTCAAGGAGATGGAGGAGATTAGGTTGAGAGCAAGGGACTCAGGGGCTTTGTTCTATGTGGGTAGTTTAAATAGAAAAAAACGTATTCGCTAGGCAAATATGGCAAACAGAAACACGTGTTAAATCTGGATCACTGGTACCATGTGCCTATTATATTGTTTACTGTACTTTTCTATATGCTTTTAAATGTTCATAATTTCAAATGTTAAAAAGCGCAAACCCTGAAATATGTATTAGCTTGTTTTGAAGTTTTAATGTTTTAATTACATAATATGTGACATTATTAAAATATAGACTCTGTTAAGAAAACAAACACAAAAAGCACTGTGGCATGTTTCCCTTACAGTGATATCTGTCAATGAAAAGAAATTAGTTACAAACTATGTTGCCACTAATAGCATATTATTTAAACTGTGTTGATAACAAAAACTGTTCATAAGAAATACAATTTCAAATTTAAAAATAACTATAATTTATATGTTTGGAGACCAGAAAATAGAAAGTTGATTAGATTACTGTGAAATACTTGTTTTGCCTAAAGCTATGAATATAATTATACTGTCCTTACACTAGCTTCATAAGTTTAGGCTGAGTTTAGTAATGAAACACTCATCTGTGCCCTAGGCTCCACACTCAATCTGAGAAAGCGATCGATCTAAGACACAAGCAAGAGGAACTTGTACTGAAAAGTACTGGAGCTGTGGGTTGGAGGACACGGGTATTACCTCAGCTCATCCGTCATTTCCCTAAACATCAAGTGATCTGGCTCAATTGTCCATTCTCAAACCTTTGCATGTTAATCCATCCTTACCTCAGATATCACTGTGTCTCTTTCTGACCCAAGAATGTCAACCCAACCAAGGTACTGTTCAAGTATAAACACAACAAACAAGACGTTTTCAAACCACGAGGACCCAAGGAATATAACAAACACCAAAATTCATTAACCCAGAAGATGAAAGGAAACGCTATGTTGAAACGATTAGATCAATGTTCAGGGGACAGGTCTACACATTCTAAAGGAGAAAACATATTACCAGAGCATTTTTAAATCTACAAATTATCATACAGGTATAAAGACAATTGACAGAAACTCTCAAGGATCTACCAACACACAGACTAGATGATTTCTGGAACATTTCTTTAAAAACTAATCTGCTTTACAGTGAAATCTAGCAAACAAAAAAACAAAATTGAAATAAACATGGTCTTAGAGAAAATCTGCTACGAGATCCTGAAATCAAATTGGCTCACTTCTCAACTTTCCTTTTATGGAAAGTTAATCATGTGCATGCACCTAATTAACTCTTTGGGTATTTAAAAGTATGGCTCATGAGGGACTTGGCATCAAGCTAATATAACTGCTGAGATCTTAAAAGAACAACCTACTTGAGATAGAGAGAGAGAGGAGAGCGAGAGAGCGAGCGAGCGAGAGAGTGAGCCCATACTGACCTTCTCTAAAGATCCTGATTCTGACCAGAGAGAGCAGAATAAGTAATTGGTAAGGACTAGAATTTCTTTGGACTTTCAGATGAACAGGGAAAATAATTTTATTTCATACTATATTTCTGGATTTTAACTTAAAATATGATTAATTTTCAAATAATAATTTCACCCTCAAATAATTAGAAAATGGGAGTAGATTTATATATAAACATTGGGTATCCTACCTTTGGCGTTTTCTTATTGGAGTTCAATATGTATTTTATATCTTGATATATTAGAGTTCTATGTGTATGTATGTATTATAGGAGTGTCTTATTTTTGTCTGCTACTCAAATTGCAAAGCTTCTGCTAGAAAATGTGATTGGAAATAATGTGGAATGAGAAAGAGACTAGCAAATACATTTTCAGAAATGAGGACAGAGAGCCTTTGTAACTGATTTAATTATTGTACTGATTTGAACAATTTCAGTGCTTTCTGGGGACAGTGGAATAGTGGACATAGACATTTCCTATCTGCCTAATTTTTCCCTAGTGCTGCCTGGACATTGTACAGGTGCCACTACCATGAAGAATTAGACTTCTGAGCATGTCTTTGATCACCCAAGGGAAACTGTTATAACAGAAATACCCAAATCCTATGAACCTAAGTGTGACTGAAGTTGAAATACTGGACAGACATACACATCACAGTGGAAAGTTACCCAGCCATGGGCTTCTCAGCACAATGTAAGGAATGCCTTCCATTATAAAATCACATATTGTTGCATAAAAAAATTTGTGCAAGAAAATTCTGTAGCTGAATCTGTAGAGAGAAAAATGGAATTTAAATCTACTAATATTTTATTTTTAAATATGAGTTCAGTAGCTCTCTGGGAACAAAAAGTACTGATTACCAGTATTCCCAGGAACATTTCCAAAGAAACAATGGTTGGTTTGGGGATAGTAGCCGCATGAAGGTAGGAAGAGACTGTTCTAATAGAATGCTAATTTCCTCTTCATAAAGGAAAAACACACCCATAAGAAAGTCCAATTCTTAATGGTTAAGTCCAATAGACAAAAGAACAAAAAGCAGAAGATTAGGGGCCATGGGTAGGAGAAAACTTATTCGTACTCATAATGTTTTCTTCCAAGTGGAGTCATATTTTTTCACATCCTTGCTTCTGATCTTGGGAAGGTAGAATGAATACGAGAGTTTAGAAGGAGCATACATAGTTAAAGCTCTTCCTTTTCCCTTCCTCTCCCAAGTAAGCTACATGCAGAGAGCACACTTGTTCAGTTCCAGGCACAGGGAGTGCACCTCATGGCATTTACCTTAAAGGACTGAGTAGGTAACTTGGTATTTGGTATTTGGACTAAGAAGTGCTTTCAGACAGTGGTGCTCTGTTGACTGTTTAACAACCAGCTCTCCAAGTAGAAAAAGTCCCTGATTTGTGTTATTTACCAATTTCTGCAGTGCAAATACTCCCACCCTGGGTGATTTCAAGGTGCCAACATGATGTCAATGAATACAGAGTTGGGAAAACGTTTGAACAGTCAGCTCTCACAAGCCCCTACAAGCTGACTTGAGAACACCAGTGCATGTAAGAGTCATTCTTCAAATTGTTTTTTATCAGAAACTTGGGTGTTATTTTAGCTTTAGTCTGTTTGCTTTGAAGTTATTCTCAATTGGTGCTGGCAAGA
Organism: Galeopterus variegatus; assembly: GCF_000696425.1. Lineage (NCBI taxonomy): Eukaryota > Metazoa > Chordata > Mammalia > Dermoptera > Cynocephalidae > Galeopterus > Galeopterus variegatus. The sequence continues at coordinate 297,967 of NW_007726967.1, forward strand.
GGGATGCTAATTAGCTGTCTCCCTCAAACACCAAAATATATATGGGCTATTTCTAATTTACCTTTATAGCTCTGTGAGCAAAATAGTAACTGAACCATACTAAGCACTCAGAAAATGAAAATGAAGAAATAAGTTTGATTTTGTGATGATGTAGGGATATTTCTGAATAGCATCATTTGCAAACCACAATTCAAACAATCTAGTTTCTTTAGTTAAAAACAAACAAACACACAAACAAAAAAACTCACTTGGCTACTCAAAAGTAAACACAGACATTTCTCATCCTAAAGCCCTGAGGAATAAAAATATTAAGTTCTTTTTTTAGTAACCTCGAATATTTCTATCCAAAGAAATAGGATATATTTTCTTTTTGAAGAAGGCTTCTCAACAAAAGGGACCTTACTCTTTGCACAGACAGATGATAATGTCATAAAAACTGTAGAATAAATAAAATGAATTCCCAAATAGTTTAATACAGAAACATTAAGCACAAAAACATCAATTATGTATAATATTAAGTCGACAATTGACTATGTAAATTGTTATATTTGTTTATGATACACATAAAAATTATAGAAGGGGCTATTTTTAAATTGGGTAAAAAGCTACTTTGGCAAAGCATACATAAATGTCAACTAATATGTGCATTTTTATAGCTTATTTGTAGTCACAATTAATTACACTGGATTTTAGATGTGGATGTTTATACTCACAATGATTTTTTCCTCCTTTTCTGGTATGTTTGATAAGTACTTTAGTAAACTTTTTCTTTTGAATAGTGATTATTACTGTTAGGAAGTCTTTCTATTTCATTGGAGCTTAATATGACATCAGAGATAAGGGGGAAAAACAATTTTTCACATGACAGCTAGCACTCCTCTTGAATCTATTAAGAAAAGCAATGCTGGGCCAGCCCGGTGGCGCACTGGATAGTGCGCCGCTTGGGAAGCGCGGCGGCGCTCCCGCCCGAGGGTTCGGATCCCACATACAGACCGGTTCCCGCTCACTGGCTGAGCGGGGCGCGGGAGCAGCACCGAGGTTTGCGATCCCATTGCCGGTCCCGGAACAGTGCGGGGGCAACACTGAGTGTTGCGATCCGTTGCCGGACACGGAAAAAAGACAAAAAGACAAAAAAAAAAAAAAAAGAAAAGC
>NW_007726967.1:299683-300803 GCF_000696425.1 Galeopterus variegatus
CAAAAAGACAAAAAAAAAAAAAAAAGAAAAGCAATGCTACAGGAAGTGAACAGACAACTGAGCCAAAGATAGGCAAAGATATAGCTTTAAATTAACTACAAAATCTTATTCAACTCAGTTGACTTCTTCTTGCCTGATGCCCAGTGACAGTATAATTGCAGAATTTCAGTCGGCAGAAATTAAAGTACAATTCAACATGTCACTGGTTGTGTGTTCCAAATCCAAATCCCAGTTGGAATTTGGCACTGCCTGATGGCAAATGTCTGCTGTGTCTTATATGCAGAAGAGGGAAAAGGCTGGTATCCGCACAGTGAAAGTGATTCAAGGAATCTCCTGGTAAGATGGAACCTGTCTGATCATCTCTATCTAAGGAGTTGGAAAGAATGAATACCAAGACCTGGCTGGCTCCTCAAAAGGGGGTTTCACTCTTTTGTCCTTATCTAGCCCCTAATTTGACTACCTTCATTTGAAAATGTGGGTCGAGCTGAGGATGAAAACCAATTTCCAATCACTATCATCCAAATTTGCATTATCATGGGTCAGGGATTGCATGGTTTTATTGTACTATGTTTGATATTATGGGATTTTAACGGACAATCCCATAAACCATATCCCTAAGTTTTGAAATTATAAATTAAATAATGAAATGTTAGGAAAGAAAATGCACTAAATTGGATTCTTAAGTACTATTAAACTATTACTTCTACTCTTGTTTCTTCTCCTTTTTACTTATTTATACAAAAACTTCTATGAATGTTTGTAATAAATAGGTCCACCTCCTTCATGCTTTCCTTTTACACTAAACTGTTAGATACCATAAAAATCTTTTTTTAAAAAAAGTCAATTATTGAACTTAAGAAACCATTATTGAACATTCCTGTCAACATTATAAATTTCCATCTCTTTCATTATTTATACAAGTAAATTTTATGGATTTAATGTCAACCAATCAATATACACCATCACTAAGAGAAACTGAGCATTTGTTATTAAGTTATTAAGTATCATATGATTAAGTATTCATCATTACCACAGGCCAGAGTTAACATAAACATAAGTGAGAAAACTGATGGGGTAAAAGTAGAGATAATAACCATTATCTTATTCACCATTTTCTCTC
>NW_007726967.1:301547-305554 GCF_000696425.1 Galeopterus variegatus
GAGCGGCCGGTCTGTATGTGGGATCCGAACCCTTGGTGGGAGCGCCACCGCGCTCCCAAGCAGCACACTGTAGCAGTGCGCCACCGGGCCGGCCCTAGAATCAATTTTTTTAATGCATACAGTATATTGCCTCTCTCTCTCTCTCTCTCTGAAGTTATTCACAGTATTTGAGGTTTACCTTTTCTCTTATATTTTTTCTAATTTTTTTCTGTTTTTCTCCTCCTGGATGTATAGAGATAGAAAATAGGTTGAGAGGATTTTCTTTAGCTCTAAGATATGTCTCTAAACTTAATTTTTGCATAAGGTAATTCTTCTGTTCAATCAAGTTCAACAGACACATTTTCATGGGCAATAATTAGGTGTCAAGAAGTTCATTACATACTGAGAAAAAAGACTAATAAAATTTGTCTTCTCATAATGAGTCCATTGTTTAGTTAAGTTTTCCATGCAAAGGACCAAAGGTTAAGTGCGGGCAGAAGTAGAACATTGGGATTAGATTAAATACTCAAAATAACAGGAGTTTAAATAAAAGTCTCTTTTTCCCTCATGTGCAGTAGGTAGTCCAGTGCATGTTCAATGTGCATCTTCCACCTTGTGTTCCCAGATGGCTGTTCTAGCCATCATGTCTGTACCCAAAGCAGCAGGAGAAACACCTCTCCTAATGGTATTTCCCAGAAGTTGCACACATTACTTATCTTCCATTGGCTAGGTCTACATTATAGATCACATCTTCTAGTTACATGAGAGCCTGGCCAATGTGGACTTTTGGGAGAGAGTGGCCATCTATCCAGTAAACATTTGGGTATTCTTTGATTGAGGGAGAAACAGGAATTTGTTAAGGGACAATTAACAGTCTGTGCCATGGTCTTGTTCAGGAATTTAGATTTCTCAAATGCTGGGGAGGAGTCATTGAAGAGGCTTAAGATAAAGAATTATTGACTTTAGAAAGGTCACTCTGGTTGCAACATGAAGGATAAAGCAAAGTGAGATTAGATGTGGTCTGAGCAGGCAGACAACCATGAGAAACAAATAAGTAAGAGCAGTATAACAAGTTAAGACTGTCCATAGGGACTGGAGAGAGAGCATCAGTAGTCATGATATTAAATGACTGCATTGATTTTGTGTTTTTATGTGGAGTTTTACATTTAATTTATAATTATTTATGGAAGTACATTCACACCATAAACTTAGGCCTAAGCCACATAAATGGTGATCATTGCTCTTGACTACAGATTCCCCTTCCTAAATCTGATAGGGTTTTTTCTTATTTCTAGAATATCTTTATTTCTCTAAGGATGTATATTGTGATAAAGAAAACGATGACACATACACATGATGAAAATTTAAATAACAGAAAAAAAGACATACCAAAATAACACTTATGTGTTATATTTATGGGTTAATACTGCACTTTACATAAAATGCATTTTGGTGTTAAATGCTCTGAAAACCCTTTAAAATGTATATAATCCAAATGCTACTGAAAAACAAATAATCCCATTGCTTTTTTATTTTTATTGAAGTATAACATATACAAAGATAAATATAAAAACCCTAAGTATAGCTCAATCAGATTTTTCAAGGTTAACATACCCATGTGACCAATATAGAGACCAAGAATTTGAATATTACCCCAAAAGACCCTTGTGCCCCTTCCAGTCACATCTCTCTCCCAAGCAAACCATTTTCCTTACTTCTAATTTTGCCTATCCTTGAACTTTATACAGATAGATTAATATCTCATAAGCACTCTTGTGTCTAGCTTCTTTGGCTGAATATTAAGTAAATAAGATATTTCTACATTGTTGCATATATAGTTTTACTTTTATTTTTATTTTTTTATTTTCAATTTTATTTATTATTATTTTTTTTTACATTCTATGATGATGTTGAAGAGCTGTTGTGGGGATGCGGGAAGGAAAAAGGGTGGGAGAAGGAGGAAGGAGGAGATGCAGGATTGAGGCCTGTGGCACCCCCCTCATTCCTGCAAGGGAGACCAGGGGGCTTCTTGCAGCAGCTCAGTGGTCATTGCTGGGCTGGTTGCAGGTATTAGGGGACCACGGCTGAGGCCTTCAGCCCCCACCAACCCAGCTCAGGATACCCCAGGGTGCTACCTGCAGTGGCTCCGTGGTTGTCGCTGGGCTGGTTGTGGGTGTCAGGGAGCATGGCTGAGGCCCCCAGCCCTCTCACCTCCCTGGCTTGGTAGCCCAGGGGAATTCCCATTTTCCTGGGTTTTATAGGTGTTCTTTGGTGATGTGAGACCTTTACTAATTAATATCAAATTTTGTCTCTGGTCTGTGGGTATTCTCTTTCTTCTTCCAGTTCAGCTCAGGTTTTAATGATTAACTTTATAGGTACTTCTGGCTCTCCTAAGATCTGGTGCACCTGGGTTGTGTAGGAACTCTGGTCTGGGCCTGAGTCGTTTCAGCAAACTGCACCCCCTGCAGTTCTATATTCCTGATCAGTCTCCACTAAGTGGTCCTGTGCTGATTGAGGGCAGTTCAGTTGTCCTTGCTGTGCCCCAGTGTTCTCCTGGTGGACCCATCTCCCCCACCGCCCACATTCCAAACACTTTCCATGGGGTGGGTCATGCACTGGTCCATTGCAATGACTCACTGGCTTCTGAGTGGCTCCATTTTTTCAGTTGTTGTGGCTCTTTGCTCCTTTGTCCATGGGAAACCTATTGGTAGTCTTGCTGGCCTGGGGCCCATCAAGGCCCTCTTCTCTCCTGCCACCTCCAAGCAACTTCATCCAAAGAATACAGCTGTGGCTTTCGCCAGCTCCTGCTCTGTGCATTCAGCAGCTCCACCTTTGAAGCAGCTGGAGCTCGAAATGGTAGGAGCAGTTTTCTTTTTCTCTCATCATGGTTTCTCCAGGCCCTCTTCTCTCCTGCCACCTCCAAGCAACTTCATCCAAAGAATACAGCTGTGGCTTTCACCAGCTCCTGCTCTCTGCACTCAGCAGCTCCACCTTTGAAGCAGCTGGAGCTCGAAATGGTAGGAGCAGTTTTCTTTTTCTCTCATCATGGTTTCTCATGCCTTCATGCACTCCATAGGTCTCTCCTCCTCTTCCCCTGATCTCTAGATCTTCCCCTCTNCTTTTTTTAAAAAAAGTCAATTATTGAACTTAAGAAACCATTATTGAACATTCCTGTCAACATTATAAATTTCCATCTCTTTCATTATTTATACAAGTAAATTTTATGGATTTAATGTCAACCAATCAATATACACCATCACTAAGAGAAACTGAGCATTTGTTATTAAGTTATTAAGTATCATATGATTAAGTATTCATCATTACCACAGGCCAGAGTTAACATAAACATAAGTGAGAAAACTGATGGGGTAAAAGTAGAGATAATAACCATTATCTTATTCACCATTTTCTCTCGAGTGTTTAGTATATATTCAGGAAGGCAGTATGTGCTTAATAATTATGATTGATACATCTACGAAAACAATGAATACATACATATTTAAATAAGTATATACTGTGTCATTTGTTTATTTTTGAAGTGTACTCATATATTTTGTTTTTGATAATTCTCTCTTCTCCATTCCTTTCTTTTATTCTGATAATTCTCAGTAGTTGGGCGATGGGTGTCCTGGGCTGATCCTACAATGTTCTTATCTTTTTACCCCCTATTTTCTATTTTTCCTCCTGTCTGGGACTTTATCTTCCAACCCTTTCACTGAATTTTTTAATATGTCCATAAAATGTTTAATGTGTGAGGATCCTTTCTTATTTTATATTACATGTTTTCATAGAATCAATTTTTTTTTTCCTTTTTTTTTTTTTTTGTCTTTTTTCGTGACCGGCAACGGATCGCAACCCTCAGTGTCATGCCCGTACCGGACCGGGACCGGCAACGGAATTGCAACCCTCGGTGTTGCACCCGCACCTCGCTCAGCCAGTGAGCGGCCGGTCTGTATGTGGGATCCGAACCCTTGGTGGGAGCGCCACCGCGCTCCCAAGCAGCACACTGTAGCAGTGCGCCACCGGGC